>NW_025818524.1:0-1556 GCF_002878395.1 Capsicum annuum
TTTTCTATTTACAGAAGATTGATTTTATAAATTTGTCTTAAGAGTTGTATAGAGCAATAGGTTTGAATCGGACCAACTCATTGTAACCTACTGGGAACTATAGAAAGTAATTTGCTTATGGATTGATGAACATTGAATATCATAATACTCCCTCCGTCTCAAATTATATGTCGCCATTTGACCGGACACGATATTTAAGAAATAGGCATTGACCTTGCTAAAGTTACTATATTACCCCTCTTACAAATGTATTGAACCATTAGGTACTTTAATTAAATTTCACAATAATTAAAAAAATGCAACAGAGAGTACAGTATTAAAAAAAAAATCTACCAAAAAAATACACCACCTACATAATTGTCTCTCTCTTTTGCAAAGAGTTAAGTAGTCCAAATCAGTGTATCGCTTTAGTTTAAAATTTTACTCTCATTTTCTCTATCAACAATTAAGAAAAATTTGTTATTGCAAAATTCAATTTTCTAGAAAATACGACCAATTTGCCGTCATGTACGGATTTTCCATGAAAAATTTACGTTTCTGACTTGATTTTGGTTTCAAATTTTGGGCGCTAAACCTACTTTTCATTTGAATTTTAAGCAAATGGTTATTTTGTGGCGCCAAATCTTCTTTTCATTTGAGAGATGTTCTTTTGATCTTCTGGCTACTGTATCCTTTCTTTTGTTTTGGATAATTTCCAAATTCTTCCTTTTATCTCCTCTCTTATTTTTGCCATTACTCTAAAGATGAGGTTCGTCGTACCAATATACTCAACCTTTAGAAATAAACGATTGAAATTAGAAGAATGTCAAGCAATTGCAAAGTTTCTTTTGAAAGAAAGTAAGGAAGAAATTCTTAAATGCGGATCTATAACACAAGCTGCGATGTTGTTCAAGAAATCAATAAGAACTATTCAGCGCATTTGGAAACAATGTCAATCATCAGTTGATAATGGTATGTTGTCGTTAGATGTGTCTTTAAGACTTACAGGTAAAATTGGAAGAAAACAGATTGGAGTCGACATTAATCAAGTCAAAGAGATTCCACTTTGTTGTCGAACAAATATTCGATCTCTGGCTTTTGCGATGAACATGGCAAAATCAACCGTCTTTCGGCGTGTGAAAGATGGAACTCTTCGGCCACATTCTAATTCCATCAAGACTCAGTTAATCAAAGGAAACAAAAAGGTACGACTTCAATATTGCCTCTCAACGATTGATCAGAATACAATCCATATAAATCCCATGTTTATGAATATGTTTAATTATATTCATATCGACGAAAAGTAGTTTTTTTTTGTCCAAAAAAGTTGAAAGGTCCTACCTGTTTCCTGGAGAGCATGAGCCAGATCCGTATCGTTCTTACAAAAGTAAAAATTTTATTCCAAAGGTTATGTTTATGGCTGCTGTAGCACGTCCTCGATTTGATGAAAATGGAATTGAGTTCCTTTCTGGAAAAATAGGTATTTTTTCGTTTGTAGTTAAGGAACCAGCTAAGCGGAATAGCAAAAATTGAACAGCAGGAACTATGGAAACAAAGCCCATTCTGTATCTAAAGAT
>NW_025818525.1:0-1277 GCF_002878395.1 Capsicum annuum
AATAGATTCTCCATCTAATTTTTCTGAACTTAGACCTATTAGTTTGAGTAATTTCACTTGTAAAATTATTTCCAAAATTCTTGCTAATAGGCTTAATCCCCTGTTGGGTAGGATAATCTCTGAAAATCAAAGTGGTTTTGTCAAAGGTAGATTAATTACTGATAATATTTTACTTACTCAAGAGATTTCTCAGAGTATTAAGCAATACAATAAAGGCGGCAATCTAATAATGAAGCTTGTTATGGCCAAGGCATATGAGAAAATGTCATGGAATTTTTTAATGAGTGTTATGAAGAAGTTCGGTTTTTCTGGTATTTGGGTGGATATGATTTGGAGGATTATTACCAATGCAGGTATTCCATTCTCATTAGTGGAACTAGGGTGGGCTTTTTTAGCTCCTTCATGGCCTTAAACAAGGTGATCCCCTCTCTCCTTCTCTCTTCATTGTTGGCTCTGAGCTTTTATCTACAATGTTGAACAATGTAAACTCCGATGAGAATTTTACTTCTTTCAGCATGAATCACAACGGCCGTATCATTAATCATCTAGCTTACGCTGATGATATAGTGATTTTTAGCGGGGGTAACAACAAGACGATCAAACTCATTAAGCATCAAATCAGGAGGTACGAAAAAGCCTCTGGTCAAAAAGTGAATAATGTCGAGCTTTTGGTAACTGCTCCAAATACTTCTCCTCATAGGATTAACAGAATGAGAAGAATGACTGGTTATATGGATAAAAAATTTCCTTTCAATTATTTGGGTTGTCCAAGATATAGTGCAAAGAAAAATATCAGGTATTTTGATAGTATACTTGCAAAATTTGTTAATAGGCTAAATGGATGGCAAAGTAGCAAGATTTTTGATAGTGGAAAAATTACACTTATTAAGCATGTCCTGCAATCCATACCTATTTATACTCTCTCTGCCCTCAACCCGCCTAAGGGTACCATCTGCCTTATCGAGATGCATTTTGCAAATTTTCTTTGGGGAACTAGTGATTTTAGAAATAAGTATCATTGGAGTAAGTGGGAAAATCTATGTTTCCCGAAAGATGAAGGGGGCATTGGAATAAGAAGGATGCATGATATCTCCAATTCATTGATACTTAAAAGATGGTGGAGGTTCAGGACCCAACCATCTCTTTAGGCTGATTTTTTAATGAAGAAATATTGCAAGAGATCACATCCAATGAGCAAAGTTCCTAGGTCAGGTGACTCACACAATTGGGAAAGCCTGATGAAGATCAAAGTGCAAGCAGAACCTCACATTATATGG
>NW_025818526.1:0-2625 GCF_002878395.1 Capsicum annuum
ACCTCGAGCCCACCCCCATAAAGTCTGTAGCACACCAATTTAGCCTGAAAATGCCCCATTCACGTCGTTTCTCTGGTTTGTCCACACAAATAGCCATGAAAAATTAAAAGGACCACACTGGGATAATCCGCAACCTCTTTGGCATGGCTCAATCAATTTTCAATCCACAACACACCCGGACCCGGGGCCCACACCCAAAACTATGGGCTATAGCACACCGATTTCACCTATAAATGCCCTCTTTGCAGCGTTTCGCCTGTTTGCCCACATAAATGGTCACGAAAAATTAATCGAACCATACCGAGATGATCCCCAACCTACCTGGCATACCCTGATCCACTTTTAACCCACACCATGCCAAAACCATGGGCTCACCCCCGTAAACGTGAGCTATAGCACACCGATATGACCCAAAAATACACCATACACATCATTTCATCTGATTGTCCACCCAAATAGCCAGAAAAAATTAAACAAACCACATTAGGATGATCCTTCATAACCTTGGCAAAACACCAATCAATTTTTGGCCCTCAGCATACTCGGACCCTGGGCCCACCCCCAAAACTGTGGGCTATAGCACACCGATTTGGTCCAAAAATGCCTCGTTCGTGCCGTTTCACCTGTCTATCTATCCAAATTGCCCCAAAAATTAAATGGACCATACTGGGATGATCTTCAACCTCCCAGGTATGACCCGATCGATTTTTGGCCCACAGTTTGCCCGGACCCCGGGTCCACCCCTAAACCGTGGGCTATAGTACTCTAATTTAGCTTGAAAATGTCTCGTTCTCATCGTTTTGCCTGTTTTCCCATCCAAATGGCCACAAAAATTAAAAAAGACCATACTGGGAGGATCCCCAACCTCTCTGGCATGCCTCGGTCAATTTTTGCCCCCAGTACGCTCGGACCCCGAGCCCACCCCCAAAACCATGGGCTATAGTATGCCGATTTGGCTTAAAAATTCCCCATTCACACCATTAAGGTCGTTTGTCTACTGAAAATAGCCATAAAATTTTAACAGACCACATTGGGATTATCCCCAACAACCCTGGCATGCTCCGGTCAATTTTCAGCGCATAGTATGCCCAGACCCCGGGCTCACCCCCGAAACCATGGGCTATAGCATACTAATTTGGCCCGAAATTGCCCCATTCTCACCCTTTTGCACGTTTGTCTACCCAAATAGCCATAAAAAATTAAACGAACCACACTAGGATGATTCACAACCTCCCTGGCATGCCCCTGTCAATATTTGGCTCACCGCACGCCCAAACCCTATGCCAACCCCAAAAGCCATGGGATATAGCACACCGATATAGTCCAAAAATGCCCTGTTTGTGCTGTTTTGCCCATTTGTCCACCGAAATGACGACGAAAAATGAAACGGACCATACTAGGATTATCCCCAAACTTCTTAGCATGCCCCGATCAATTTTTCGCCCACAGCATGCCCGAACCTCGGGTCTACCCCCAAAAATTCTATAGCACATTGATTTAGCCTAAAAATATCTTGTTCATGCCATTTCTCTGGTTTGTCTGCCTAAATGGCTATGAAAAATTAAACGGACCACACTGGGATGATCCCAGCCTCCCTGGCATGGCCCAATCGATTTTTGGCCCACAGCACACCCGGACCTTGAGCCCACCCCCAAAACTATGGGCTATAGCACACCGATTTGGTCCAAAAATGCCCCGTTCGTGCTTTTCACCTATTTATCCATCCAAATGGCCCCAAAAATTAAACGGACCATACTGCAATGATCTTCAACCTCCCAGGTATGACCCGATCAATTTTCGGCCCACAGTTTGCTTGGACCCCGGGTCCACCCCAAAACTGTGGGCTATAGCACTATAATTTAGCCTGAAAATGTCTCGTTCTCATCGTGTTGCCTGTTTGTCCATCCAAATGTACATAAAAATTAAAAAGGACGATACTGGGAGGATCCCCAACCTCCCTAGCATGCCTCGGTCGATTTTTTCCCCCAGCACGCTCAGACCCCGAGCCCACCCCCAAAACCGTGGGCTATAGCACGCCGATTTGGCTCGAAAATTCTCCATTCGCACCATTAAGGTCGTTTATCTATTGAAAATGGCCCTAAAAATTTTAACAGACCACATTGGTATGATCCCCAACAACCCTAGCATGCTCCGGTCAATTTTCATCTCACAGCACGCCCGGACCCTAGGCTCACCCCCGAAACCATGGGCTATAGCACACTAATTTGGCCCGAAATTGCCCTGTTCTTGCCCTTTCGCACGTTTGTCCACCCAAATAGCCATACAAAATTAAATGGACCACTCTAAGATGATGCACAACCTCTCTAGCATGCCCCTATCAATATTTAGCTCACCGCATAACCTCCCAAACTCTATGCCAACCCCAAAAACCATGGGATATAGCACACCGATATGCTCCAAAAATGCCCTGTTCGTGCTATTTTTCTCGTTTGTCCACCCAAATTACGATGAAAAATGAAACAGACCATACTAGGATTATCCCCAAACTCCTTACCATGCCCCAATCAATTTTTAGCCCACAGCATGCCCAGACCTCGGGCCTACCCCCAAAAAGTCTATAGCACTTCGATTTAGCCTAAAAATATCCCATTCATGCCATTTCTT
>NW_025818527.1:0-2102 GCF_002878395.1 Capsicum annuum
ACATGAGAAGTCTTCTGTGTGACATCTTCTATGCTCAGTATTGAACAAATTTCAAAGCGAGGAAATCACAAGTTATTGCAGTTGGTGGTAGTACCTCCTGGTTTGGGAAACTCGAGGTGATTGTACCATGAGTTCGTTTTGAATGTGTCAACGAAAAATGAACTTTGGCTATATGTACTATTCTGCCGATGCTGCAATAAGTATTTGACAATGACAACTGAATCAAACTTCTTACCCTCCAGAAGTTGGGACGCTCCTCAAGTTCAGTTACTTGTCCAGACCATAGTTAACATATAACTGACAGTTTCTTCTTTTGTTTCCTTTATTCCTTTTTTGGACATAAACCTAACAAATGGTAGGTGGAACATTATTAGAAGTTTGTAGTGTGGAGTTTGATTGGCTGGGTGTCAATCGTCATGTTCAGATGAACCTATTGACAACCTCTTTTTAATTTAAATTGGAGCCAAAGTAGTAACAGTGTTCTTGGAACAAAAAGGTACGAAAAGATGAAAAATAGTATCATTTATTCATATAAAGTTTCAAATATATCATAAAGAAGCATGTGTAGAGAACTTAGTTAGTCCAATTAACGATAGTTGCTTTCGTGCCATTTTGTTTCGCACAAGGTAATTCGACTAACAAGAACAAGCCAAAGCTTCATGTTGTGCTGCCTCCCCCTGCCTCAACATCACAAGTGCATAATGGTAGTAATCCCCGCTAAAGTTCGTACTCAACAGGAGAAGTTGAATTCTTTTCTTGAGTTATTAACCAATGGAAACATCAGCACCCTGGCAGGATGCATAGAAACAAGCAGACCAATATATTTGTGAAGGTTTTTGGAGTTCTTAATCCTTTGTTAAAATGAGTGCATCGAGCAAAGTAGTGCCCCCTTATAAAATAGATTGCTTTCTCATTTTATCATTGTTTTATGCTTGTACCCTCCAACTGTTAAGTTTCTCTGGAACATTGTAGTTTCGATGGTCCGGAGATGCTGGATGTTTATTCGCTGAATGTATAATAAGCTTTCTTGAAAGAGTGCCTCTTCAATATAATTTACGGAGGGAGCGGATTTGGAGTATCATCAATCTTTGAGAACTTGCATCTTTAAGATTGAGAAAAAACAAACTAACAATAGAAGAGTTGTTATGTATCTTTGGTTAGGAAAAAGTCAATAACTTTCAACCCACTATATGTAAGTCTTTTTAAAAAAGACTTATTTTTGTGAAATCCTCCCCCGAGACAATTGAAGACTTACAATCTTTGAACTTCTTGGCTCTAAGTAACAAGTGGGAATTTCCCTAGAGGACTAAATAAGTTACAATGTCTAAAATATTTTCTTATGGATGATAATCCAATGTACATAAAACTGCCTAAAGAATTTAGTCAGCTGCATAAAATTCAAGAATTGAGGCTCGTAGGTTAAGGTTACTCAGGTAAAATACCATCAAGTTACTCACACCTTCTTAACTACATTGTCACTTCAGACCAATCGATTGACAGGCGAGATTCCTATGGAATTTATGAGCTTTTCACACATGTATCACTTGAATTTGAGCAGAAATGTGTTGTCTGATGTTGTGCCATCCATTTCAAGTTTCTTGAAAAGATTTGGTAGGAACTTGGACTTGAATTTTTGTTTGTGCTTTGTCTATTACTATGACTTTGCTGTATCCCTTAGAATTGTTTTTTTAGGAATTTAGGCTTTGTTCCATGAGGCTCATGAAGTTGCCTAAAATGCTGAATCGGACATGGTCAATAATGCCAGAGTTGCGGTCTGAGTCTTCCTCGCAGCCGACCAGGTACTACGACTAACAAGAACAAGCAGAAGCTTCCTGTTGTCCTGGCTTTCCCTGCCTCAACATCACAAGTGCATAATGGTAGTAATCACGCTAAAGTTTGTACTCAACAAGAGAAGTTGAATTCTTCTCTTGAGTTATTAACCAATGGAAACATCAGCACCCTCGCAAGATGCAAAGAAATCAGCAGTCCAATATACATACAAATAAGTTTCAGGGAGGGGATGCGGTTGTTTGGGCACCTGTGCAGTCTCAAAGAAAAACTGAAGACGCTGGTGAAACAAATTAGAAAACTGGATCTAATTC
>NW_025818528.1:0-1345 GCF_002878395.1 Capsicum annuum
TGTGCGTCCCACAATGAGGCTTCCTAGGTCTGCCAGTGAGCCAGTACTGAAGGTTTCAGATAGTCAGTATTATGCCCCGGAGCCTACTTTGCAAATGAATGAACCATATGGGTACACTCAGCTGCCTGCATTTCCATTTGATACGGAGAAACCTGTCGCAGCAGAGGAATAGGATATCATAGCCCGGAAATTGAAAAGTTTAGAACATGCAATGAGGAATTTGCAAGGAATCGGAGATTATAGGAGTGTTTCCTATAAAGATCTTTGCATTTTCCCAGACATCAACCTTTCCCCAATTTTAAGATGCCTAAGTTCAAGAAGTATGCAGGACACGATGATCCCGTGGCACACTTAAGACGTTATTGCAACCAGTTGAGGGCTGTAGGAGGAAAGGAAGAATTGCTCATGGCCTTCTTTGGTGAGAGTCTTTCAGATCTGGCCTCAGAATGGTTTATCGATCGAGATATCGATAAATGGAACAACTGGGATGATTTGGCTTCTAAATTTGTTCAACATTTTCAGTATAACATCGACTTGATTCCGAATGAAAAATCCTTGGTCAATATGAAGAAAAAGAGCACTGAAGGTTTTAGGGAATATGCGATAAGATGGCGTGAACAGGCCGCCAGGGTAAGGCCTCCAATGAAAGAAAGTAAGTTGGTAGAAGTTTTCATTTAGGCGCAGGATGAGACCTATTTTCAACATTTACTTTCGACAATGGGAAAGTCTTTTATGGAAGTCCTCAAAATGGGGGAGATGATAGAGGACGGAATTAAGACCGACCGAATAGTGAGTTTTGCCGCATTAAAAGCTACCACACAAGCGATTTAAGGTGGATCTGGCGCATTTGGAGGTAAAAAGAAGAAAGAGGATGTAGCGACTGTCGTAGCTGGAACCCATTCCTATCCCAAAAGACCACTTCGCCCCTATCCCCTATCCCAAGCCCAAGTATACGCCCAAGCTCCATATATTCCTCCCCACCATTACTACCCTCCACAAAACCCTTTATATTTCATTCCACCACCCCCGTACCCAGTATATAGCGCGCAGCCATATGTCTAAACCCCTTCTTACCCGCAATGGCGCGCGCAAGCTCCACAAAATCGCCCATTCGATCCACCAAATTAACAAAACCCCTCCAGACCCAATTTTCAGCCTAGGCCCGAGTATAAGAAGGAGAAGGCAGTCAAAAATCAATTCACACCTCTTGGGGAGTCATATGCTAGCTTGTTTGATAGGTTGAGAAAGTTGAAGGTTTTAAGCCTAATTCAAGGAAGGATTTCAAATCCACCGCCGAGGAATCTCGATTATTCTTTAAGGTGTGCGTACTGTTCTGATATGCCAG
>NW_025818529.1:0-1089 GCF_002878395.1 Capsicum annuum
CCTTTATATTCCATTCCTCCACCCCCGTACACAGTATATAGCGCGCAGCCATATGCCCAAACCCCTTCTTACCCGCAGTGGCGTGTGCAAGCTCCACAAAATTGCCCATTCGCTCCACCAAATTACCAAAACCCCTCCAGAACCAGTTTTCAGCCTAGGTCCGAGTATAAGAAAGAGAAGGCGGTCAAAAATCAATTCACACCTCTTGGGGAGGCATTTGCTAGCTTGTTTGATAGGTTGAGAAAGTTGAAGGTTTTAGGCCCAATTCAAGGAAGGCTTTCAAATCCATCGCTGAGGAATCTAGATTATTCTTTAAGTTATGCGTACTGTTCTGACATGCCAAGCCATGATATTGAGAAATGTTGGCATTTAAAGAGAGCTGTCCAAGATTTAATTGACACAGATCAGATGCTGGTCCAGGCCCTGGAGGGTCCAAACATTTACCAGAATCCGCTGCCAACCCATGCTGAAGCCAATATGTTAGAATTGATATATGACGGGAAAGAGTCTTCGAGGGGTTATAAGCCTATTGTCAAGATATAGACCATTGAGGAGAAAATGGTGAATGTAGCAGAGTCTTTAAAAGCAATGTCATTGAGCCAGAAAGGAATGAGAGAAGATAAAGCCCAAGAAAGCACAAAGAAACCCCTTATCACATTACAGGGCGCCGGAAGGTATGTTGATTTATGTCAGAATAAACCTAAGTTGACAGTGGTGGGAGCTCTGAGTCAGCCCATCTTGACGGTGAAAGGAGCACTGGCAGCGCCTATTGTCCTCAAACCGGTAACCCAACCTCCGATAGTTGATACAAAAAGGTTTCCCTGGAATTATGGGTGGACTGTGATGACCTATCACGGGAAAAAAGTAGTGGAAGATGTAGATGGGGTAGGGGGTTTGACTAGGTCAGGAAGATGCTTCGTGCCTGAAAGCTTAAGAAAGTCCAAGCCAACGGTGAGTGGACCGTCATCTATCAAAAATCCTATCACCGAAGAAGAAGCCGAAGAATTTTTGAAAAAGATGAAACTGCCAGAGTATTCAATATTAGACCAGTTGAGGAAAACCCCTGCTCAAATTTCCCTTTTATCTTTG
>NW_025818530.1:0-1363 GCF_002878395.1 Capsicum annuum
ATGATGCATAGTAAAAGCTTTAACCTCAATTTCTTTGTGACTAATCAATTGGCCCACATATGATCGATCGAAAAAATTATTGCGAGAATTATTTCCTCCTAAATAATAAATGTAGATAGATCATCTAACTTTCGAAAATAATAAATCATATGTTAATTAAATTGGTAGAAGTTATACCTCAATTATGTGTGTTCTTTTGGAACTTAGAATCTTTTTTAATCGAAATTTTTAACGTTACTACATTCTTTCCGGCGAGGTCACAACATTTCAAACATAAATTATGATAGAATTTCAAAAATTAAGGATAGAATCTCAAAATATGATCCACAACCATAAATTAGATCTATGGTGACTGTTGTAATACCGTTGTAATAGACAAAAAAACCGTTGCCATAGAACTATCGCAACGGTTCTGCAAGCATCCCATAGGTGAGCGTTGCGATCGGTCTATTGCAACGGTTTCTGCAACGGTTGTCTAAACCGTCGCCATAGGTAGAGCTATGGGGACGGTTTCCGGAAACCATCGCCATAGATAGACCTATTGTGATGGTTATTTTTTGAATGACTATTTTCATATATTGCGACGGTTTATAACCGTCGCAATAGATGATATTGCAATAGTTACTAACCATTGCAATAGTTGCTATTATGACGTTGTTGTTGTTCTGATGCAACGCTTTTTGACTACCTATTACAACTATTTCATTACTTATTGGAACGCCTATTTTCATCTATTGCAACGGTTCCTAACCGTTGCAATAGACTCTATTCCAATGACATTAAACCGTTGTCATAGCATCTATTTCAACTCTTTTGTTATTCTGTTGCAACGCTTTGCAAATTATAACACAATATATGCACATCAAAAAACAAAATATTCATTAATAATCTCATAATTCAAACTATGCAACAAGCTAGTAATTTAAACCCAAAAGCAAAATGTAATCAAGTCCAAAATGATTAGTTAAGTTTTTATAGTGTAGCAAGTTCAAGTCACGATAAGTTTCAAAAAATTCAACACAAAACTATTGATATTAGAGCATTTATCCACAACCCAAAAATCTTCTCAAGTAAGGTCAATATCTTCATCATTTTCTTCATATCCTTCTTCATTTTGGACACCTATAAAAAGAGAACAAATAATTTAAATTAGCACTTAAATGACAACATAAAAAGGACTATTCCCCAACAAAATAAGTACGTAAACCACATATTAGTTAGCTAGTGAAGAGGCAAATCAACCAATCATGGTTAGAAAGAAATACAAACATCCAAATGTGAGATGATAAAACTTAAAGAACTATTGAAATTGCCAAAAGAGAAAACTGCAGCTTCACATTTATATAGGTCTAACATATATGTG
>NW_025818531.1:0-1563 GCF_002878395.1 Capsicum annuum
CATTTTCAGTATAACATCGACCTAATTCCGGAAGAAAAATCCTTGGTCAACATGAAGAAAAAGAGCACTGAAGGTTTTAGGGAATACGCGATAAGGTGGCGTGAACAGGCCGCCCCAGGGTAAAGCCTTCAATAAAAGAAAGTAAGTTGGTAGAAGTTTTCATTTAGGCATAGGATGAGACCTATTTTCAATATTTACTTCCGGCAATGGGAAAATCTTTTATTGAAGTCCTCAAAATGGGGGAGAAGATAGAGGACGGAATTAAGATCGGCCGAATAGTAAGTTTTGCCGCATTAAAAGCCACCACACAAGCGATTCAAGGTGGATCTAGCACATTTGGAGGTAAAAAAAAAGAAAGAGGATGTGGCGACTGTCGTAGCTGGAACCCATTCCTATCCCAAAAGACCACCTCCCCACTATCCCCAATCCCAAGCCCAAGTCTACACCCAAGCTCCATATATTCCTCCCCACCATTACTACCCTCCACAAAACCCTTTATATTCGATTCCACCACCCCCGTACCCAGTATATAGCATGCAACCATATGCCCAAACCCTTTCTTACCCGTATTGGAGCACGCAAGCTCCACAAAATCGCCCATTTGCTCCACCAAATTACCAAAACCCCTCCAGACCCAGTTTTCAGCCTAGGCCCAAGTATAAGAAAGAGAAGGAAGTCAAAAATCAATTCACACCTCTTGGGGAGTCATATGCTAGCTTGTTTGATAGGTTGAGAAAGTTGAAGGTTTTAAGCCCAATTCAAAAAATGCTTTCAAATCCACCGCCGAGGAATCTCGATTATTCTTTAAGGTGTGTGTACTATTCTGATATGCTAGGCCATGATATCAAGAAATACTGGCATTTATAGAGAGCTGTCCAAGATTTAATTGACACGATTCAGATGCTGGTCCAAGCCCTGGAGGGTCCAAACATTAACCAAAATCTGCTGCCAACTTATGCTGAATCCAATATGTTAGAATTGATATATGATCGGAAAGAGTCTTTAAGGGGATATAAGCCTATTGTCAAGATACAGACCATTTAGGAGAAATCGGTGAATGTAGCAGAGTCTTTGAATGCAATGTCATTGAACCGGGAAGGAATGAGAGAAGATAAAGCCCAAGAAAGCACAAAAAAAACCCTGGTCATAGTACAAGGCACCAAAAGTTATGTTGATTTAAGTTAGGATAAACCTAAGTTGACAGTGGTGGGAGCTCTGAGTCAGCCCATCTTGACAGTGAAAGGAGCACTGGCAGCGCCTATTGTCCTCAAATCGGTGACCCAACCTCCGATAGTTGATACGAAAAGGGTTCCCTGAAACTATGGGTGGACCATGATGACCTATCACGGGAAAGAAATAGTAGAAGATGTAGATGAGGTAGGGGGTTTGACTAGGTCAGGAAGATGCTTCATGCCTGAAAGCTTAAGAAAGTCCAAGCTAACAGTGAGTGGACCGTCATCTATCAAAAAACCTATCACCGAAGAAGAAGCTGAAGAATTTTTGAAAAAGATGAAATTGCCAGAGTATTCAATATTAGATCAGTTGAAGAAAACCCCTGCTCAA
>NW_025818532.1:0-1519 GCF_002878395.1 Capsicum annuum
ATCCGAACTCTCGCAGGATTTAATAATTACATCATCCACGTACACCTTAATCTCCTTATGGATCATATCATGGAAAATCATCATCATGGCCCTCATATATGTCGCACCTGCATTCTTGAGACCAAACGACATTACCCTTTAATGATAAACACCCCAGGGCGTAATAAAAGCCATTTTTTCTACATCTTCCTCATCCATCAGTATCTGATGATAGCCGGCGAAATAATCAACGAATGACTGCATTTCATTTTTTGCATAGTTATCGATGAGAATGTGGATGTTGGGAAATGAAAAATTATCTTTAGGACTGGCTCTATTCAAGTCTCTATAGTCAACACAAATTCAAATCTTGCCGTCCTTCTTTGGCACAGGAACGATGTTGGCCAACTATGTCGAATATTTTATGACCTCGACAACCTTAGAATGGATTTGTTTTGTCACTTATTCCTTGATCTTTAGACTTAAATTTGGCTTGAATTTTCTCAATTTTTGCTTGACTGGATCAAACTCAAAATTTATCAGAAATTTATGTGACACAATGCTGGTGCTCAACCCTGGCATATCATCATAGGACCAAGCAAACACGTCGATATACTCTCGCAACAGGTGGATGAGCTCTTCCCTTTGTGGCGTCGCGAGGTGGACACTGATACTGGTCTCTTTGATTTCATTATGATCTCCTAAGTTGACTGTTTTAGTTTCTTCTAGATTAGGTTTTTCGCGATTCTCAAATTCCTCCATATCTTCAACTAACCGCTCCTCGTCGTCATCCTTCCAACCATCATCGTCCCCTTCATTTTGTTCGTTCAGGCTTTGACATGACACAACATTGGCAGGTTTTAAGCTACTATTACTGTAATGGACAAACAAACTAAGTTAGATGATAAGAAAATAACAAAACATATGACTAGGAGCGTTTTAGAACTAATATAGTTTTCCAAATAAATGAAGGCCTTTTCATTGAAATTTGAGAAATAATTACAACACCATGGTTTGTGACTTGCACAAATACAAGTCTCCGTCTTTTTTGAAAGTAGTAAGATACGAAAATAAAGTTTTGAGATATAAAAGGTGGATCGCGGGGCCTCCTTCGGATCATCACCAATTTCAAAACTATTAGTAATTGCCCTTTCATCTACCATGATGAGCGATAGGTTATGAGTGGAGTGAAGGTCCAATTTTGCAAAGCCTCCCCTGGCGCAATCTGCTTCACCCCGCTGGACTCTGGGAGATCTTCTGGTACAACATTGCATCCTTCAAACAAATCTCCTATCCCATCCCCAAGACCATCATCATCTGACATCTCTCGTATGGGAAATGACTGGAACAGGAGTGGCAAGGGCCTAAACAGACTTTTTTCTGGCTCATCCTCAACCCTATCTTTTCTGGTAGGCTGATACCCTAACCCGTGCTTAGAGCTTCTCTCTGGTATCACAATAGGTTCAATAATTTCTTATAAATTCTTGCCCAAGCCTCGACCAGGTTCGAACCCATTTCTTAACATCACAGTTGCAATCAT
>NW_025818533.1:0-1181 GCF_002878395.1 Capsicum annuum
TATCGTGGCTAAAGTGACCTTACAACTAAGTTTATTAAGGTCTCAAGACTAAGTCATATTCAATATGTTACTAACATTTATTTATTCATTTATTTTTACCTTTTTTCGTAATTAAATTAACATGGAATGAGTAAATTTTTTTTCAATCTAAGCTTGGTTTTGAAGTTGTAATCATTAGGAATATCCAAATTATGTATATATTATGAATCTTTTTTCCCTCTCAAAATAAAAATTTAAGGAATTCTTATAATCTCAACACATTGAGCAAATTTCATCAGAAAAACAAAGATAAACATAATTATACTGCAATTGCATTAAGCACCATATATACTTTTCAAAGAGGGTTTAAATTTCCCCAACATTTATAAATTATTCATTAAGAAGTAAATCGTTGATTTGACAATTTCTATAATAATACATATACTAACAACAAATCATAAAGAGCTTGTATCCTCCTATAGTTACAATATTTTTTTTCTAGACAATTTTTTTTGTAATTGCTGGTAGTATCACATATATATTATAAGATCATCCAAAACACTAAATTCACCCAACAAAAACCCATAATTATCCACAATTGGAACTCCCAATTTATGTGAATATTTCACTTCTTGATTTTCTGAAATTTTCACCCAAGTCCCTATCATTAATTCTTCATCACTTTCTTCAACCCCATTTGATGTATTCGTATTTTCATCAACACTCATTGATGATTTTTATTCAAACTCATCAGTAACACAAGATTCTTGATCAGATTTTTCAGAAATTTAGCCATGTTTTGCACTTTTAGCCATCACTAATTCTTCGAATTCAAACTTCTTAGACTCGTAATTTTTCGAAACATCTTCAACCGTAACAAAAGTACCCAACCAAATCATTTTCTTGTTCAATGGGTGTTTAATTTCAGCACAAAATTTCCCATTTTTTCTCTTACGTACCCAATAGGGTACAAGCTGACACAAGTATTCTTTGATATTCTTTTGTAGGATTTCATGATCAAAGTTTTGAGAGGGAAAAAAGGGGCAATTTCTGTAAATAACAAAGTATAAAAAAAGCTTGGAATGTGAAGAAAAAAAAAGAATAAATAGTGAACACATATATAGGAGTAATTAAAGAACCAATTGGGAAAACTTCTATTCTCTTTCTATTTGGAAAAGGATTTAACAAAACGAGTAAAGTAT
>NW_025818534.1:0-1057 GCF_002878395.1 Capsicum annuum
TGTTTATGCACATGCTGTCTGAACTACGCAAGATCTGATTCATGTACAACATGATACGTAGGCAGCCTACTTTTGGGTTTGATCTAATTATTTTGTTTCATTGTTTTTCATTATATTTCCTCTTTTAAAGAAAAACAAAAGCCATAAAGAATGATAAAATAAAGGTAGATAACGAGAGAAAAGAAAAGAGCAGAGACGGAGACGAAAAAATATATAATATAATAATAATAATAATAATAATAATAATAATAATAATAAGTGTAGATAAAAATAACTGTAGACAAAATCAGGATGATGTTAAAATGACCTCGCTACCCTCAAAAGCTGGTAGAAATGAACATGAATTTAGGACAATTTTACCAATGTGATTCCCATGTTCGTTGTGTGCCCTAATCTTAACGAACGTCGTCTTTGATGAGCATGTTCTTCCAGATAACAGTGGTAGGTTTGCAGCACTCTGGCTAGTCACCCATACTTCACTAGATCCAAAGCAAAGATCACCATGGCTAGCAGGGAGATTGAAAATTCGCTCATTGACCCGAATCAGGATCACAGGAAAGACAATTCTGAACACAATGATGAGGGAGTAAGGCTCAGGCAACAATTGATAGATTTACATCTGGCATGGGCCAGCGGAATGGCTCCTCCTCCGCTCTCTAAAGGTCTTGGGAATATATCTAATTGCCCACCTCTCTCTCAGGTGCAATTCTCTGCTCCTACTGAGTCACCTGAGCACTCGCCAGGATTCACTCTGCGACATTATTATCTTGGCAGTTTTGGTGTGCCCTTAGTAGCTCCCCAATCAAGACTAGCTGCTCAACCAGCGCCACCGATCACACCAATATTTGTGGCTCCGCCACCACATGAAACTCCCATATATGCTGTGCGTCCCACAATGAGGCTTCCTAGGTCTGCCAGTGAGCCAGTACTGAAGGTTTCAGATAGTCAGTATTATGCCCCGGAGCCTACTTTGCAAATGAATGAACCATATGGGTACACTCAGCCGCCTGCATTTCCATTTGATACGGAGAAACCTGTCGCAACGGAGGAACAAGAT
>NW_025818535.1:0-1501 GCF_002878395.1 Capsicum annuum
AAGCTGGAATTAAGGGTACGTTAGAGCTTATTTTGGATCGGTTGACAACTCTGGAGAGGGCACCTCAACGTGCTCCCGAGGTTGTAAATCCTGGTAGGGATGGTTTACTCCCGAATCTTGTGCAGAAAGCTCGAGGTTGCCTGCCTATTCCCCCTCCTAAATGGGAATTGCCTAGCTTCGAGGGCTCTGAACCCAAGGTATGGCTGCGTAAGTGCGAGAGGTACTTTAATTTATATAAAACTGCTGATAACCAGAAGGTAGAAGGGGCTGCATTATACTTGAATGGGTTAGCTGAAACCTGGTATAACTCACTTGTTTTGAGTAGGGGAGTAGTCTCATGGGTTGAATTTAAGGAGGAATTGTGTATTCGATTTGGGGAAGTTCTGATTGGAGATGTTGTGGAGGAGTTCAACAAAATCTCTCAAACTGTAACTGTGGAGAAATTCCTAAGGAGGTTTGAAGACTTGAAGGCTCAGATGATCATGAGGAATCCTGCCCTGAATGAGGCATACTTCCTCTCTAGTTTTATTGGAGCACTGAAAAAGGAAATTAAATTTGGGGTTAAGATGTTCAAACCCACTACATTGAAGTTAGCTATCGAGCAAGCTAGATTGCAGGAAAAAGCAATTGAAGCAACTCAGAAGAAGGCTCCTGTAGTGGTCAAGCCTACTGCAGCACCAGTTGGATCCAGTTATTCGAGGCCTACTGCTGTGAACACTACTAAACCCAACACCTTCAGACTTAACCCTGAGGTATATGAACATAGAAAGATCAACAAACTATGTTTCAGGTGTGGAGAGAAATACTTTCTGGGGCACAACTGTTCAGCAAAGCAAATGAACTCCATGGTAGGTGAAGAAAAAGCATTACCACCTGAAGAAATAGAAATTCCTGAACCACCTTATCTTATTATTGAAGGTGAGATACAACAAGAGGTGTTGGAGGCTATTTGTTTGAGTGCACTTTCCGGCAATAATCAAGGTGTGAACTCCATACTTGTTAAAGGTTCAGTGAAGAACAGGACCCTTGCTGTGTTGATCGATTCAAGTAGTACACATAGTTTTATAGATGAGCAAGCTGTGAGTGATACAGGATATGTAGCTGAATATGGTGCCCCTATAAAAGTCACGGTTGCTGATGGAAACTATGTGATGTGTCACACTACTTGCACGGGTTTTTGCTGGAAAATGGAGGGTAAACCTTTTAAGGAAAACCTAAGAATTATCAACCTAGGAGGTTGTGATTGGTCTTGGGCAACGACTGGATGAAGAAATACAATCCTACTAAGTTTGATCATGAAAAGAGGTGCGTGACGATTGACAGAAAGAATAATAAAACAGTATTACGTACTATCCCAATGGAGGGAAGCCTAAGTATGATCAGTGGCAGTACAATGGGTAAGTTAATCAAGAAGGGACAAACTCTGATTGCTCATTTATTCATGTTAGGGGGTGAACAACAAGAGAACAAGAGGTAATAGATGACACTATACAGGAAGTAA
>NW_025818536.1:0-1073 GCF_002878395.1 Capsicum annuum
GGCGAGAGTAGTACTAGGATGGGTGACCCCCTGGGAAGTTCTCGTGTTGCATCTCTTTTTTTTTTTCCTTTAAAATTCGGTTTAATTTTGCCGGTTCGATCGGCGAATCTTTTTGTTTTTCCTGTTGGCGGAAACGAGAAAGGGGGCAAGGCGCAGGGGCGTGCGTGAGGGGTGTGACAGGCGGCGGAGGAGATGAAGCATAATAGAATTTGGAGTGCTGGGAATGACGGATGCGATCATACCAGCACTAACGCACCGGATCCCATCAGTACTCCGAAGTTAAGCGTGCCTGGGCGAGAGTAGTACTAGGACGGGTGACCCCCTGGGAAGTCTTCGTGTTGCATCCCTTCTTTTTTTTTTCCTTAAAAATTCGGTTTAATTTTGCTCGTTCGATCGACGAATCTTTTTGTTTTTCCTCTTGGAGGAATGAGAAAGAGGGCAAGGCGCAGGGGCACGCGTGCGGTGTGTGACTGGCGGCGCAGGAGAAATAGGCATGATAAAATTTGGAGTGCTGGGTATGACGGATGAGATCATACCAGTTAAGCGTGCTTGGGCGAGTTGCATCCCTTATTTTTTTTTCCCTTAAAAATTCGGTTTAATTTTGCCCGTTCGATCGACGAATCTTTTTGTTTTTTCTCTTGGCGAAATGAGAAAGAGGGCAAGGCGCAGGGGCGCGCGTGCGGTATGTGACTGGCGGCGCAGGAGAAATAGGCATAATAAAATTTGGAGTGCTGGGTATGACGGATGAGATCATACCAGCACTAACGCACCGGATCCCGTCAGAACTCCGAAGTTAAGCGTGCTTGGGCGAGAGTAGTACTAGGATGGGTGACCCCTTGGGAAGTCCTCGTGTTGCATCCCTTCCTTTTTTGTTTCTTTTAAAATTCAGTTTAATTTTGCCGGTTCGATTCGCGAATCTTTTGTTTTTCCTCTTGGCGGAAACGAGAACGGGGGAAAAGCGCAGGGGCGCGCGTGCGGTGTGTGACTTGCGGCGTAGAAGAAAGAGGCATAATAGAATTTGGAGTTCTAGGAATAACGGATGCGATCATACCAGCACTAACGCACCGGATCCC
>NW_025818537.1:0-4525 GCF_002878395.1 Capsicum annuum
CCCAGGCCCACCCCAAAACCGTGGGCTATTGCATACCGATTTGACTCGACAATGCCCCGTTCGTACCATTTTACCCGTTTATCCAACGAAATGGCATCAAAAATTAAATTAACCACACAGGGACGATTCCCAACCTCCCTGGCATGCTCTGGTTAATTTTTGGCCCATAGCACACACGGACCCTAGGTCCACCTCCAAAATCGTGGGCTATAGCACACCCATTTGGATAAAAATGCCCTATTAGCGCCGTTATGCCCGTTCGTCCACTCAAATAGCCACGAAAAATTAAACGAACCACATTGGGAAGATCCCCAACCTCCCTGGAATGCCCCAATCAATTTTCGGACAATAGCACATCCAGACCTCGGGCCCACCCCCAAAACCATGGGCTGTTTTGGGCACATCCAGACACCGATTTAGCCCCAAAATACCCTATTTGGGCTGTTTTGCCTGTTTGTCCACCCAAATGGCCATGAAAAATTAAATGGACCATACTAAGATGATCCCCATCCTTTCTCACATACCCCGATCGATTTTAGGTCTACAGCACGCCCGAACCGTGGGCCCACCCCAAAACCATGTGCTATAACATACTAATTTGGCCCCAAAGGACCTCGTTTGTGTCGTTTCACTCGTTTGTCCACCAAAATGGCCATGAAAAATTAAATGGACCACACAGGGATAATCCCCAACCTTCCTGGCACGCTTCGATGGATTTTTGGCCCACAACACGCATGGACCCCGGGTCCACCAACAAAACTGTGGGCTGTAGCACACCGATTTGGCTCGAAAATTCCTTGTTCACGCTGTTTCACCCGTTTGTACACACAAGTAGCCACAAAAAGTTAACGGACCATAGTGGGATGATCCCCAACCTCCCTAAAATGCCCTGGTCAATTTTTGGCCCACAGCACGCCCGAACCCAGAGCCCACCCCCAAAATAATGGGTTATGCACACCGATTAAGCCCAAAAATGCCACGTTCATGCTATTTCGCTTGTTTGTCTACCCAAATAGACACGAAAAATTAAACAGACCACACCGTGATATTTCCCATCCTCCCTGGCATGCCTCGATCGATATTCGGCTGGGAGAACGCTTGGGCCCCAGGCCCAACCCCAAAACCGTGGGCTATAGCACGCTGATTTGGCACAAAAATGTCTATTAGTGTCGTTTTGCCCGTTTGTCCATTTAAATGGCCACAAAAAATTAACGGACCACACTGGAATGCTCCCCAACCTTTCTTGCACGCCCAGATTAATTATCAGCCCACATAATGCCCGAACCCCAGGCCCACTATCGAACCGTGGGATATAGCACAGCGTTTTAGCCCTAAAAAGCCCCGTTGGTGAATGTTTCACCCGTTCGTCCCCCCAAATGGTAACAAAAAATTAAACGGAACACACTGGGACAATCCCCAACCTTAGTGACTTGCCCCAATCGATTTTTGGCCCACAACATGCTCAGACATTGGGCCCACCCCTAAAACCGTGGGCTATAGCACACCAATTTCGCCTGAAAATGGCCCATTCGTGTCATTTCACCCAATTGTCCACCCAAATGGCCACGAAAAATCAAACGGACCATACTGGGATGATCTCAAACCTCCTTGGCATGCCTCGGTTGATTTTTGACCCACAGCAGGCCTGGACCCCAGGCCTATCCTCAAAATCGTGGGCTTTAGCCCAATGATTTTACCCAAAAATACCCCGTTTGCGCCATTTTACCCATTTGTCCACCAAAATGGCCACAAAAATTTAAACGGGCCACACTGGCACAATCTCCAACCACCCTGGCATACCCCAGTCAGTTTTCATCCCTCAACACGCCCGGACCCTGGGCGCAGCCCCTAAACCGTGGGTTATAGCACACTAATTTGGCCCAATAATGCCTCGTTCGCACCGTTTTGCCTGTTTGTCCGCTCAAATAGCCATGAAAAATTAGATGGACTATACTGGGATGATCCCCAACCTCTTCGGCATACCCCAATTAATTTTTGGCCCAAAACACGGCCGAAACCTGGGCCCACCGTCAAAATCGTGGACTATAGCTCACCGATTTGGCCCGATAATACCTCATTAGCGTCGTTTTACTCGTTTGTCCACCCAAATGGCCATAAAAAATTAAAAGTACCACACTAGGATGATCCCCAACCTCCCTGGCATGCCCAGTCAATTTTTATCCTACAGTACGCCTGGACCCGGGACCCACCCACGAAATTGTGGGATATAGCACCCCGATTAGGCCCAAAAATGCCCTGTTCGCTGTTTCGCCCATTTATCTACCCAAATTGCCACAAAAAATTAAACGTACCATACTGGAATGATTCCCAACCTTCCTAGCATGCCTCGTTCAAGTTTTGTCCCACAACACACTTGGATCCCGGGCCCACCCCCAAAACTGAGGGCTATAGCACACTGATTTGGTTTGAAAATGCCCCGTTCGTGCCTTTCAGCTCGTATGTCCACCCAAATAGCCACAAAAAATTAAATGGATCATACTGAGATAATCCCCAATCACCCCTGCATGCCCCGATCAATTTTTGATGCACAACACGCTCAAACCCTAGGCCTACCCTCGAAACCGTGGGCTATAACACACCGATTTGGCTCGAAAATGCCCTATTCACACTGTTTTTCCTAATTGTCCACCCAAATAGCCACGATAAATTAAACGGATCATATTGGGATTATCCCCAACCTTCATGGTATGCCCTAGTTGATTTTTGGCCCATAATACCCTATCCTACCCCTGAAACCGTGGGCAATAGCACACTGATTTGGCCCGAAAATGCCATGTTAGCACCGTTTTGCCTGTTTGTCCACCTGAATGGCCAACAAAAATAAACCGGACCACACTACGACGATCCCCAACCTTCCTGGCACGCCCCAATTAATTTTTTCCCCACAACACGCTCGGACCCTAGGACAATCCCCGAAACCGTGGGCTATAGCACACCAATTAGCCAAAAAATGCCCCGTTCATACTGTTTCATCCGTTTGTCCACCGAAGTGGCCACTAAAAGTTAAACGGACCATACTGGGATGATCCCCAAACTCTCACAAATGCTCCAATTGATTTTTGGCCCACAACATGCTTTGACCCTGGGCCCACCCCTAAAACCGTGGGCTATAGCTCACCGATTTAGCCCGAAAATACCCTGTTCAATTATTTTGCCTGTATGTCCGTCCAAATGGCCACAAAAAATTAAACGGACCATATTGGTATGATCCCCAACCTCCCTGGCATTCCCTGATCAAATTTTGGCGCACAACATGCCCGGACCCCAGGTCTATCCACGAAACCATGAGCTATATCACACTGATTTGGCCTGAAAATACCCCATTTATGCTGTTTTGCCCGTTTGTCCACCCAAATAGCCACAAAAAATTAAACAAACTAAACTGGGATAATCCTCAACCTCCCTATCATACCCGATCGATTTTTAGCCCATAGCACGCCCAAACCCCGGATCACCCCTAACACTATCGGTTATAGGTCACTGATTTAGCCCAAAAATGCTCCATTCGGGCCGTTTCGCCCGTTTGTCCGCCCAAATTTTCATGAAAAATTAAACAGACCACATCGGGACGACCCACAACTTCCATGGTATGCTCTGGTCGATTTTAAGCCGACAGCACACCCGGATCTAGGCCCACCCCTAAAACCATGGGTTTTAGCACACCGGTTTGGCCCAAAAATACCACGTTCATGCAGTTTCACCCGTATGTCCACCCAAATAGCCATGAAAAATTAAACCGACTACACTAGGATGATCCCCTACCTCCCTGGCACACCTCGGTTGATTTTTGGCACACAACACGCCTGGACCCCATGCCTACCCCCAAAACTATGGGCTAAAGCACACCGATTTGGCTCGAAAATTCCCCGTGCCGTTTCACCCGTTTGTGCACCCAAATAGCCATGAAAAATTAAACGGGCCACACTATGATGATACCCAACCTCCCAAGCATGACTCGATTGATTTTTGGCCCAAATCATGCCCAAAGCCCAGGCCCACCCCCAAAATCGTGGGCTATAGCACACCGATTTAGCCCGAAAACACCCCATTCGTGCCGTTTCACCCATTTCTGCACCCAAATGGCCACTAAAAATTAAATGGACCCTAATGGGATTATCCTCAACCTCCATGGCATGCCGCCGTCAATTTTTGACACATAACATTCTTGGACCTAGGGCCCACCCCTAAAACCGTGGGCAAACCGATTTGTCCCAAAAATGCCCCATTCGTGCTATTTCACCCGTATGTCTTCCTAAATGGCCACAAAAAATTAAACGGACTATACTGGGGGGATATCCATCCTCCTTGGCATACCCCAGTTGATTTTTGATGCACAAAACACCCGAACCCTAGGCCTACCCCTACAACCGTGGGCTATACCACACTGATTTTGCTCGAAAATACTGAATTCGCATTGTTTTACCCGTTTGTCTACCTAAGTAGCCACAAAAAATTAAATAGACCATATTGGGATAATCCATAATCTCCCTGACATACCCCGGTC
>NW_025818538.1:0-1803 GCF_002878395.1 Capsicum annuum
CTATTTGACATACCGTAGTTTCCTTCGGGACGTATGCTTCATTCAACAACTTAATCAATGCCTGACAATGTTCTTTAGAATGTAGCAGCAGGGATAATAATGATATTTGAGCCGGGGTTTTCCTCAATTGATCGACAATGGAGTAGTCTTGGGTTTTCATTTTCTTCAAAAATTCCTCGGCCTCTTCATTTGTGACAGGTGTTTTCATTGGCCCTTGACTATCTTTAAACTGTTTTAGTCTCCTTAACTCTTCTGGAACATAGCATCTTCCCGATCGAGTCAAACCCCCTGTTTCGTTTGTCTCTTCCATGACCTCTTTTCCTTTGTACATTATCGTGGTTTTGTTGTAGTTCCATGGGATGGTTTTTAAGTTTGTCACTAGGAGCTGTGCTGCGTGTCTTATGACAATGGGTTCTGTTATCTTTCTCATGTTGTTGTGCTATTGGTCGAACCCTGCGGGACCACTCGAAACATATAGTTTTGGCCCATCTTGTGTTATTCCCTTTAGCTTTGCAGGAACATACAATACCATGTTTTCTGAATCTCGGGGTCTTATAATAGAACTCGCTCCTTTCACGATCAGTGGTTCTCTTGGCATATACTTCAGTGCTTCTCCCTGGTTTTCCTTCAAGGCGTTTATTTCTGGCATTGCTTGGCTTGTTGGCCTGCAGTCTCTATCGTTAAAAATCATCCCCAGGACGTGTGTGTTACTGTGATTAGGAAGTGGATTGTCGGTGACATTCGGTGCTTTTTCTTTTTGTATTACGATTGCCTTACTTTCGATTAACTTTTCAATGGCTCTCTTCAGACTCCAACAGTTTTTGGTACTGTGACCTTGGACGTTGGAATGGTACTCACACCTTACATTAGGATCAAACCAACTTGCATTCGGATCTACTTTGAAAGGCAAAACAGGTTCAATCCATCCTAATTTGACCAATTTCCACAACAGGCTCATATATGATTCTCCAATTGGGGTGAAGTTTTCCTTTGGCCTCTGTTCTCTTGTATATTCTGCCGTAACATACGGATTATGAGGGGCTTGTAAATTTGGCTGCCACGGACGAAAACCTTGTGGCGCAGGTGCCCGCCATTGTGGACGCTACGGAGGTCGGGCATACGCTTGAGCATTTAGAACAGCAGGTTGAGGCCTATAATAATGTTGAGGAGGGCTGGGTTGTCCCTGTTGGACATGAACGTAAGGTGAGTTCCGTCCCCTTTGGGCATTGCCCGGTCCTGACGCCATCATGGATCCTTCCTCCTTCTTCATTCGATTTCCGAAACTACCTGATCCGCTCTGAATGGCTTGTGTAGTGGCCCTGAGGGCGGTTTGGCTCATGATTTTTCCTGATTTGATGCCATTCTCCACCATTTCCCCAATTTTTATTGCTTCGGCGAAAGGTTTACCAACCGCGGCTAGTAAATGATGAAAATAATCAGACTCTTGAGTTTGGAGAAAAACGTCAATCAATTCCTGGTCCTTCAGTGGCGGCTTGACTCTAGATACCTGTTCTCTCCATTTTATGGCAAACTCTCGAAAACTTTCAGATGGTTTTTTCTTCATATTAGCGAGAGAAGTGCGGTGCGGTCAGGGATAATATCGAGATTGTACTAAAATTGTTGCACAAAATCTTGAGCCATATCATCCCAAACGTGCCAATGGGAGATGTCTTGATCGATAAACCATTCGAAGGCTATTCCCGTCAGACTTTCTCCGAAATAGGCCATAAGCAGCTCCTCTTTCCCTCCTGCTCCTCTGAGTTGATTGCAATACCTTTTTAAGTGGGCCACTGGGTCCCCATG
>NW_025818539.1:0-1140 GCF_002878395.1 Capsicum annuum
TGGACTCCGTTGGTGGCAACGGAGTCCAAATAGAAGTGATCTCTTTCTAGTATTTAAAATGTATTTTAAGATAGGTTAATTCTGTCAAAAATTTATCTTTTCTCTTATGGCAAAATAATTCTAGTTATTGAATTTATTAATAGAATCTTGGCACCTTTTTACTCAAAAATCACACTAGCATATACTCACCCTATATCATCATCATCCAAATAACAGGGGGAGGAAAAAAAAAATAACAGAAAGGAACCCATTAATGATTCCACACACACCGAGCACAAAATCTCTGAATCCACAGACCACCACCAACGGACATTGAAGAAGAACAAGAATAGTAGAGCAAACACACCTCAGGCCATGCACACTTACCATCGAACATGATACACACCTAGATTGAAAAATCAAAAGAAAAGCAAAATATAAAATAAAATGGAGCGATTGAGAGAGGAAACTGAGTGATAGGGAGATAAAGATAGAGATCGAAGGAAAAACAGTGAATTGAGCGAGAAGTGATTTGTGAATGCGAGAGAGAGGAGAAAGACGGAAAACGGCCACGATATCGAAACGCTCGTTCGGGTTGCTCGGAGATTAGTTTAGTGTTGGGTTTTATTCAATTCGCGAGTTTGGAGTCGCGGCTTTGTCGTTCGAGGTATTCCCGTCGAAGGTCCAATCAAAATTTTGACGGATTAAAATAAAAATCGAGGTACAATTCTATTCACTTTCTTTTATTTCGTTGTTTTGTCATATTTGATGCATTGAATTGAATGTTTGATGTTGATTTCTCCGTTGGTAATGGATAGTTGCTTGTGTTGATGCGTCGTTCATTTACTTGGATTATGTGATGAAACGGTACCTCATTTGAGAATTATAATGGATTTTTTTGGGGCGGGAATTGCAAAAATCGATAAAATGTGAATATTGTCGTATTTTCATTCATTGTTGATGTTTAATGTGGTAGTATCATGCTTTAAGTCGAAACAGGTAGGCAAACGATAAGGGGTAGGCGAATTTTTAGGAATTGTGGAATATTGAATGCTTGAAACATGTGTTGAATAGCTTGGTTTTATTGCTTTTTGGATCAAATGTATCATTTGGCTGGGGAATGCCTCAAGGTATTTGTGTTTATTCGCCGGGGAATGCACC
>NW_025818540.1:0-1232 GCF_002878395.1 Capsicum annuum
AGGTGGATTTGAAAGCCTTCCTTGAATTGGGCTTAAAACCTTCAACTTTATCAACCTATCAAACAAGCTAGCATATGACTCCCCAAGAGGTGTGAATTGATTTTTGACCGCCTTCTCCTTCTTATACTCGGGCCTAGGCTGAAAACTGGGTCTGGAGGGGTTTTGGTAATTTGGTGGAGCGAAAGGGCGATTTTGTGAAGCTTGCGCGCGCCATTGCGGGTAAGAAGGGGTTTGGGCATATGGTTGCACGCTATATACTGGGTACGGTGGTGGTGGAATGGAATATAAAGGGTTTTGTGGAGGGTAGTAATGGTGGGGAGGAATATATGGAGCTTAGGCATAAACTTGGGCTTGGGATTGGGGATAGGGGCGAGGTGGTCTTTTGGGATAGAAATGGGTTCCAGCTACGACAGTCGCTACATCCTCTTTCTTTCTTTTACCTCCAAATGCGCCAGATCCACCTTGAATGGCTCTATTCAGCCGGTCTTAATTCCGTCCTCTATCATCTCCCCCATTTTGAGGACTTCCGTAAAAGACTTTCCCATTACCAGAAGTAAATGTTGAAAATAGGTCTCATCCTATGCCTGAATGAAAACTTCTACCAACTTACTTTCTTTCATTGGAGGCTTTACCCTGGCGGCCTGTTCACACCACCTTATCGCATATTCCCTAAAACCTTCAGTGTTCTTCTTCTTCATGTTGACCAAGGATTTTTCATTTGGAATCAAGTCGATGTTGTACTGAAAATGTTCAACAAATTCAGAAGCCAAATCATCCCAGCTGTTCCATTTGTCGATATCTCGATCGATAAACCATTCTGAGTCCAAATCTGAAAGACTCTCACCAAAGAAGGCCATAAGCAGTTCCTCCTTTCCTCCTGCAGCCCTCAACTGGTTGTAATAACGTCTCAAGTGTGCAACGGGATCACCGTGTCCTGCATACTTCTCGAACTTACGTATCTTAAAATCGGGGGGAAGATTGATGTCTGGGAACATGCGAAGATCTTTATAGGAAACACTCCTATAATCTTCGATCCCTTGCAAATTCCTCATAGCTTGTTCTAAACTTTTCAATTTTCGGGCTATGATATCCTGTTCCTCTGCTGCGACAGGTTTCTCCGTATCAAATGGAAATGCAGGCGGCTGAGTGTACCTATACGGTTCATTCATTTGCAAAGTAGGCTCTGAGGCATAATACTGACTATCTGAAACCTTCAGTACTGGCTCACTGGC
>NW_025818541.1:0-1261 GCF_002878395.1 Capsicum annuum
GTTCATTTGATTTTATGCTTGACCGATTACCATTGATAATTCAATATCAATCTCTTTAGAGGTTACAAATTTACACACCAAATCATTAATATCAAACTTCATGTATAACAAAATGGGTCAAGTTGCGCCATTGGACGGGTTTGATCATAAATTGTTTGTTGATTGTACAAATCAAGGACTATTTTTTATAACTGATATTTCCTAAAACTACACCTCAACTAAAAGTATAATGCGGTTGATTGCAAATATAATAAACCAACAAGGTTGGGGTCGATCCCATAGGAAAAATGTGAACAGTTGCTTGCCTTGATGTAATCCAAGAGCAGTACATGAAAGTAAATGGGCGGGTTTTGTTATCAATCGCAAATAGTAACCAATTATTGAGTACAATTGAGTTGAAATCAATAATGCTAGGCCTGTATTCCCCTTGCTTCTCAACTCCATAAATATCTCGTGATCAACCCAATTGTTCTATTGTTCTTCATGCAAAGCCTACCAGATAAGTATTTTAAACTGACGGCTAAGCTAGAAGATAAATTTCACCCTTTTTACTCGGTTATCATATCAGAGTGTTGCCTTATTTCCCCTTGCTACTGCCTCAGTTACACTTATTGGGGTAGGATCAAGTGATAAGATGGAACTCTTGGTTATCACATCCCAAATCACTATCTTAATCTTTCTTTCCTAATCTTAATCTTCTTGGTTATCGAATGGATGTAAATACAGGAAATGTGAAGTGTCTACAGCTACTATAAGTTTAAATATTGTGAAGAAGAATTATGATACATGTAGAAACCGTAGAACAATTGAGTCTCGACTTCCTCTACGTAGCTAATCCTCCAGGGTTCCCACAACCTAGCTAAGGAGATTGGTTTCTTATGTTTGTGCAAGAAATGATGATTATTAATGAAGAACACATAAATCAATTCCACAAGAATAAGATGAATAGACTCCAAAGTCTTTAATTGAATAAAACCCTAAAATCTCAAGAACAATTGTAAAAGCATGTAAAACAACGTTCAAGAGTGTAACCTAAAAAAAGATAAACCCTAAGTTAATTATAGTATCTCAAAGTAACATAAAAATCCTATTAAAAATTGGAAAGGTAAAGTTAAGTTGGCAGTCGGTATCACTCGGTCTTCACTCATATCCTCATCTTAAGAGTTGTACCCTACCTTATTGTATCTGTTACAATATTTGATCCTCCCAAGGCTTCAACTCTCTATTCAGCTGGAATGGACTATTCGGGTTTTGAAGATAA
>NW_025818542.1:0-1068 GCF_002878395.1 Capsicum annuum
CAGGATTTCTTTAGGGGGAAGAAATCCTGAACATAGTTCTTAATATCGTTTTGAATAATATCCTAGCAACTATGAAAAAACATACCAGAATATCCATCAGGCCCTGCTGCACTTGCTGCACTCATACTGAGTTCATCGGAAGTTGTACGGTTTGTTGTTGCTGAGAATTGAGATAAGAACACAAAAGCCATAGTTTTGGTTGTCAGGTAGTAACATTCTTAATCTTTCATTTCGTTTAAACAAAGTTGTTACTTTGCTCTTCTTCTTCATTGTTTTAATGTATTATTACTTCTTCTTTTTTTGTAGTGGGTTTTTGATTTACTGATGAGAGTGTTAATGAAAATTGGATTTTGGTAGAACAATTTGTTAAGTACTTTGAGAGGTATCGAGAGATAATAGTCTTGGTGATTACGAAAAATAGGCATATAGGTAGACCCAGAGGTTCTGGGTTCATCACTTATGCAGATCCAACCGTTGTAGACACTGTTATAGCCAAAAGCCATATTATCAATGATAAACTTATAGACACTGTTATAGCCCAAAACCATATTATCAATGACAAACT
The DNA here is from genome assembly GCF_002878395.1 of Capsicum annuum. NCBI lineage: Eukaryota > Viridiplantae > Streptophyta > Magnoliopsida > Solanales > Solanaceae > Capsicum > Capsicum annuum. Next base: position 566 of record NW_025818542.1, read on the forward strand.
AGTGAGTAGTTTAGCTTCTGCTTTTATGTACCTCCTCCTTTCATGTTCAATTGATGTTAAATTGGAGTTGTGAGATATTATAAAACTATGCTCATCTTTGTTGACTACCTGTAATGTATATACACACTTTAGTTAGTCATGCTTTACGTAGAGGGTCTATGGGAAACAACCTCTCTATCTCTAAGTAGGGGTAACGTATGTATATGGGATTACACTGGGAATATTGTTGTTCTAAGTTGAGTGACTGTTGTAAGCAACCTCTCTATTTCTATCTCTTTCTCATCTGATACTGAATGACATGTTGAAGGTTTGGCAGGACTATCATATACTCGTATGTAGCTTTCTTGTGGTAGATTTTCAGCATCTTGATTTGTGTGAACCATTTCTAGGTGAAAGGTTATATAAATGAAATGTCCATCTGCCTAGAAGATGAAGATGAAAGAATTTCAAATTTTGCCAACCTTTTCTTTCATGAGTTGTCAAAGAAAGGTAGCATATCTACC
>NW_025818543.1:0-1121 GCF_002878395.1 Capsicum annuum
ATGATGAGACAAGAAAGGAAAAGAACAGAGATTGATACGAAAAAAAAGAGAGGGAAAGAAAAAAATAATAAAAAATAATAATAATAATAATAAGTGTAGATAAAAATAAGTGTAGATAAAATTGGGATGATGTTAAAATGACCTCGCTACCCTCAAAAGCTGGTAGAAATGAACATGAATTTAGGATTATTTTACCAATGTGATTCCCATGCTTGTTGTGTGCCATAATACTAATGGATGTCGTCTTTGATGAGCATGCTCTTTCAGATAACAGTGGTAGGTTTGCAGCACTCTGGATAGTCACTCATACTTCACTAAATCCAAAGCAAAGCTCGCCATGGCTAGCAGGGAGATTGAAAATTCGCTCATTGACCCGGATCAGGATCACAGGGAAGAAAGTTCAGAACACAATGATGAGGTAGTAACACTCAGGCAACAACTGATAGATTTGCACCGGGCATGGGCCAGCGAAATGTCTCCTCCTCCGCTCCCTGAAGGTCTTGGGAATATCTCTAATTGCCCACCGCTCTCTCAGGCACAATTCTCTGCTTCTACTGAGTCGCCTGAGCACGCGCCAAGATTCACTCCGGGACATTATTATCCTGGCAGTCTTGGTATGCCCTTGGCAGCTCCCCAATCAAGACCCGCTGCTCAGCCAGCGCCACCGATCACACTGGTATTCGTGGCTCCGCCACCACCTGAAGCTCCCATATATGTTGTGCATCCCACAATGGGGCTTCCTAGGTCTGCCAGTGAGCCAGCATTGAAGGTTCCAGATAGTCAGTATTATGCTCCGGAGCCTACTTTGAGAATGAATGAACCGTATGGGTACACTCAGCCACCTGCATTTCCATTTGATACAGAGAAACCTGTCGTAATAGAGGAACAGGAAATCATAGCACGGAAGTGGAAAAGTTCACAACAGGCTATGAGGAATTTGCAGGGAATCAGAGATTATAGGAGTGTTTCCTATAAAGATCTTTGCATGTTCCCAGACATCAACCTTCCCCTCGATTTTAAAATGCCCAAGTTCGAGAAGTATGCAGGGCACGGTGATCCCGTGGCACACTTGAAACGTTATTGCAACCAGTTGAGGGTTGCAGGAGGAAGGGAAGAGCTGC
>NW_025818544.1:0-2008 GCF_002878395.1 Capsicum annuum
TCATGCTTCATTTTGTCAAACTGGTTGGTTTTATTCTGAATCACATCCTGCAGCTTCTGTTCATGTTCTTTTTTTGAAATTTCGTATCTGCCGCATGCACTCCTTCAGTGCACCATCCAGATGTAATTTCAGTGCACCATCCAGATGTGATGCCCTGTCTTCAGCAGTAAGCTTCAAAAGAGTAACGGATTCCAGGTGATTTTTCAGTTTCGCGGCTTCTGACTCAGCCTTCTCCCAAGTTGCAAAACACTTGTTGCAAGAAAAACACAAGTCAATTAGGAACATCACCTGAGACGGCTTCTTCAGCAACTTCAGCGTATTGTTTTACCAGGTTTTCCTTATTAGTCATTTCTGACTGTGCAGCAGCCAACTTTTCATTCAAATCCTTGACTTCATCCTCTAAGCCACTCACTTGTTCCTTAAGAGACTTAACTTGATTCTCCAGTCCAGTCAAATGTGAATAAGATTCAACGAAAATTTGCACATATTTAGGTTTCTTGATTTCCTGTTTACCCTAAAATATAACGGAAACCATTACATAAATCACCAAGACGAGACAAATTGAATGAAGCTCTCTCACAACATATTATTGTAAAAAAAAAAAATCGATGAACTACCAAACTGACACTATGTCTTTTCCTTTCTAGCACCAATCACATTATATTGAAGAGAGAAACAAAATTAACAGATCTAAATTAGAACTTATAGTTTGTGAGGGTAAATATTAGAGACTACCACCCATCAATCTCAACCTATAGACGTAAGCCTCACAGTTTAGATAAATGGAGAAGTTCTTTGCTAGTATTGACCAACTTATGCAGCATTTCTTTTATTCAAGTTCTCATAATTAAAGGTCAACATGAAAGTCCTTGTTATAGATGTAAACATATTGTCAGATTGTTTATAGGATAAACTATAGAGAATTATGGTTAGACAATCTAATAGCAATGACGACCACAAAGAATGAAAAGAAAACGGAAATTCCTAGTTGAATCTAAAGGGGCAGATGATGACTCCACTATAAGAGAAGGAAAATATACTTTTTAATTATATAGGTACCAATAAACACACCTGATCAACCTTAGGTTCAGTTGAATCTGAAGGGGCAGAGGCTGACTCCACTATAAGAGCTGCAGGTTTCTCGCTTGTTGTCTTATCTGATGATTTATTCTTCCACGGCAAACTCCTACGATCCATTGTAGACTGCTGGACAAGGCAAATATCTGCTTAATTTAGTCAATGAATCACGAAAATAAGGGAAATGATAACTTTTTTAATTGAAAAGCACAAAAAATGCATTACAAGTTCACAACACTTGACAGGAGATACAACTGGAAGTCACATCAGAACTTAAGCTTGAAGTGGTGGTAGACAATGCATGAAACTACAGACGCAACGTAGATATACACTATATGCAGTAATTGTCCTAATTCACCCAAAAAAAAGTAATATACACAAATATGCCCCCCACCACTAGCTCAGAACTCATTGAAAATGTTGCTATAGTTGGAAAATATGAGACTAACTTGCAAAGGGAACTCGATTACCCCCTTACAAAGATTATTAAACGCCACAACTCAGAATACTTGCACTACATTTCAGCATGAACTGAGCAACAAATTAAGCTCAAATGTCGGAAAACAGAGAAAAGACACTAATTTGGACTTCTAATGTGGTGAAATCAGAGTAAAGGGAACTAAGAAGGTAATCAAACTAGTCCTATAGACATGCTTTCTAATATGTAAGTACATCGACAAGGGACTTACCGGCAAGCAGTAGTAAAATAGAAAGAAAGCCCAACACAGCAAAATATGCAAGATGTTTTCCATAAACCTAGAAGGAAAAGTCTGAGAACTCTTGAAAGTACGTAATTGCTTTTTGTATTGAAAGTAACTGATGCTTTGTTTAAGAGAGTAGTAGTGGTAATTGTAATTGTAAAACTTAAGAACTTGAGAACTTAAAGAATTGTTTATATAGGCTGAGTATTGTAAAACTAAACCAACATAAA
>NW_025818545.1:0-1013 GCF_002878395.1 Capsicum annuum
ATGTAGCAGAGTCTTTGAAAGCAATGTCATTGAACCGGGAAGGAATGAGAGAAGATAAAGCCCAAGAAAGCACAAAGAAACCCCTGATCACAATACAGGGCACCAGAAGGTATGTTGATTTAAGTTAGGATAAACCTAAGTTGACAGTGGTGAGAGCTCTGAGTCAGCCCATCTTTACGGTGAAAGGAGTACTGGCAGCGCCTATTGTCCTCAAACCGGTGACCCAACCTCTGATAGTTGATACAAAAAGGGTTCCCTGGAATTACGGGCGGACTATGATGACCTATCATGGGAAAGAAGTAGTGGAAGATGTAGATGAGGTAGGGGGTTTGACTAGGTCAGGAAGATGCTTCGTTTCTGAAAGGTTAAGAAAGTCCCAGCCAACGGTAAGTGGACCGTCATCTATCAAAAAGCCTATCACCGAAGAAGAAGCCAAAGAATTTTTGAAAAAGATGAAATTGCCAGAGTATTCAATATTAGACCAGTTGAAGAAAACCCCTGCTAAAATTTCCCTTTTATCTTTGTTGTTGCACTCCAAGGAGCATCGTGATGTTTTACTAAAGGTATTAAATGAAGCATACGTTTCAAGGGAGATTAAAATCAACCAACTTAAGAAAATGATTGGAAAAATCTTTGAGGTCAATCGGATCAGCTTTTTTGATGATGAATTGCCTGTTGAAGGTACAGGGCATAACCGGGGCCTTTACATTATAGTGAAGTGTGAAGATTTCTACGTCACTCATGTTATGATTGATGGAGGTTCAGGTGCAAATATTTGCCCTATTTCTACTTTGCAAAAGTTAAATGTTGGTGCTGATAGGATCAGGCCCAACAATGTATGTGCTAGGGCTTTCGATGGTGCAAAATCAAATTCCATTGGCAAAATAGAACTAATGTTGACCATAGGGCTTGTTGAGTTTGCCATAGAGTTTCAAGTATTGAATGTAGACTCCTCTTACAATTTGTTGTTGGAAAGGCCATGGATCCACAAGGCCAAGGCGGTTGCATCTACA
>NW_025818546.1:0-1159 GCF_002878395.1 Capsicum annuum
GGGTATTTCTCAAGTTTTTCATTATGAGTATGTAAATATTCACTTGCCATATTTCTGGATCCTTGTAAATATTCACTTGCCATATACAGATCCTTGTAAATATTTACTTGCAATTTACAGATCCTTGTTAGTTGTATATATGCATTGTACGATGATGAATGAAAGATATAGAAAAAAAAGTGTTCTCCATTCTAGTCTTTTGCTATTTTTACATTTCAAGAAAAAATGACAAGAATCCTACAGATCCTGACAACCTTTTGCCGGGTCTTACTCTTTCAACTCTTTGATTCAGTAATTTCTCTTTTTTTTTTTATTATTTACCATGATTATTTGTTTTATCAGAAGGATTTGATAAGTTCTTTGAATTGTTCTTGTGCTATTTGTTTGTGGGGTATTTTATTAATTTTCAGTAGAAGACTAGTAGTAAATAGTTTTGCGTCATGTCTCTTCTGGTAGTAGTATTAGTATATATTTTTGTTTTTTTCTTGTTGTATCGTATACCTCTATTTTCTTACTTGCTACTGTTGTTAATATCCTCGTGTTTTTGCTTTCCTTGCCGAGGATTTATGGGAAACAAATTTTTTGCTTGCCAAGGTAAGGTTTACGTATGTTGCTGTTGAAGAAGAAGCATGTAGAAAGAGAGATGTTTTGCTTTGTCTCATAAGTATTTAGTTAGCTTGCAGTATTTTCATGAATGGACAATGATTTGTGAGTGGCTGTTTATGAGTGTTTTGCTTTGTCCTTTGAAATCTCATGGACATTAGTTTGATTCATGTATAGTCTCCATACATAGAGATGATGAAGAACAACTTCTTTTTTTTTCGATCATCAACTAATGATACAAACTAGACCCCTTCACCACCATTAAAGTCCAAGGAAGTTTCTTCTTGGAGAGTGTTTCATTGTCATCTCGATCCTTCTATGACAGTGGGTCAGGAAAAATGAATTTCACGGATCTGAGAAAATCTCTCCATGGTCATAATAAGAAAATTCATCCTCAGAAATCTGGTCGTGATTCAAGCCGGTATGCATATCATTTTGCTATAGCTTCCTTTTTCACACTTAAACTGATGTTTTAATTTGCCTTTTCTTGTCCAAAGTAATGAAAAATGTTTCTTCACGGCAGAGGCCTTAGCGTTCCAGTGTTGATTCGGACTAT
>NW_025818547.1:0-1555 GCF_002878395.1 Capsicum annuum
GTTAAGGTCATAAGGTTGTTTACTAATATAAGGTTGTTTACTTAACGCTAGTTATAAGGTTAAACGGTGGTCGTTAAGGTTATAAGGTTTTTTAATAATATAAGGTTATAAGGTTAAACGGTGGTCGTTAAGGTTATAAGGTTGTTTACTAATATAAGGTTGTTTACTTAACGGTGGCCGTTAAGTTTTACGTATAGATTAGGCTTTAATCGGTGGCCATAAAGATTAGCAGGTTGGTCTCGCAAATAAAACTATAACCTTTATGCAACAGGAAGAGAATACACATGGTCTCAACAAATCTTCAAATGTAAGATCTAGCACTTTCATCAGTGTGATTCCGAAACCAATCCTGAAAATAATGATAAATGTTATGTCTAAAGAATTAAAGAAATCCAAACAACAAAATTTCTTATAAGACAAAATATTTTACGTTCAGGCGACCAACAAAAATATGAATGACAGAAGCACCAGCTTGAGCAGCAGCGGCAGCGTGACAAAAGCTAAGAAGTCGAGACAAAAGTTTCTAATAGACTTAGGTTAGAAAAGCAAATTCCAAACATTCACCCGAAAGATATATTGCATTTGGACTTTGAATGGAATTGGAAGTGCCAAGGTTTTGATCGCTTTTACTGCTGTTCTTAGCTTTGGATCTAGTGGTAGCTGCAAATGAAAAAGTGTTAGTGCCTGTTGACCCCGTTAGAGAAAAAAGCTGCTAAGGAACCTCTGGTGCGACTTGTAGGGGATTGAATTTCACTTTCATCAATTGCTGAATTAGTTAACTCACTGGAAGCATGAGAAGTTGATTCCGACTCAGCACATGCTGGTTCTGAAGGGGAACATTCTGTTTCCGATTCCGTTGATGGATCAGTGACTTCAGAATCTATTACATGATCAAGAAAACTAAGTTATAGAACATTCAAGAGAACCAAATAATGCATTGTTGCCCGCCCCTTCCCATCATAGATCATCAGAAATGCAGCAGATACAACAATCTGCACCATGTTTGCATATTGACTTTGTAAGTTTTCTCAATCCATTTTTCTTCTAACCTCTTTATATATTTCCAGCTCTCTCACCAAATGACTAAAGAGCCTTCTTATCAGTATCTACATCTTAAGTATACCAAATTCTGAAAACCCCTATCATATGGATTTTTAAAAAGAATAGTAGTGACGGATTAACTATCGATATAAGGTACTACGACATGATGTCTTGTAACAGCTACTACCTCCTCTACATTGTTTTTAAATTCTTTCGCGGGAATTAAAACATAAATGAACCATATAACTCATAGAGACAAGCATGAAGCTCTGATGCCCTCCGTCATAAAAGTTTCAAAATGAGAACCTTGTAAATAAAACATGAAATAGTAATAGCTGAATGAACAGGCAATTGACTTTGGGAAAATTACCTTCCGTAATTTCAGATTCATCAATTTCGTCTTCTTCTTCTTTTTGAGCCACTGTGATGCTCTCCATGCTGTCCACTTTCTGTTAATGGCTTTGACAATTTTTGGCAGTAAGTTCTTGTTCCTTCCTCTCGATGTGGAACTTAT
>NW_025818548.1:0-1508 GCF_002878395.1 Capsicum annuum
TCAGACACTGAAAAATAAAAAAACCAGAGAACAAAAACAAAGAAAAAGAGAGGAATTTTCTAAAAAAAAAAAAAGAGATTTCAGAGTTCGTAGGTTAAAGTTGGAGTTCCGTTCAAGTTTCCGGTGATAACATCTTGCTTTTGCATTCAATTAAAGTTGGCATAAGGTTCTATTTCGATCTTATTTTATTCATGTTGTAAGTTTACGAAGGAAAAATATGAATGCAAATTTCAAGTGATTTCATAGATTATGAATAGTTGATTGATTATGCGAATCTTTGTTACTACATATTATGTGATTAAAGTTATTAAATATTTATATACTAGTACATAAATGTATTAAGAATTAGAATAGGGTGTGCTAAATACAGTCTGATTTAAAATTAAAACAGAAAGAAAAATAAGCACTGTTACAATTTCATATACTGTTACAACTCATATGCATACAAATTATCACATTCACTGAATAGCAGCCATACACTTTTCTTTTTTCCAATTTATTATACTAATCACATACACGCACTGTACAGACACACAAACAAGAAAAAATAGAGTAGAAATTAAGGAGATTAATGAAGAAGCAGAGAGCAAAAAAATCAGAGAAAGAGAGCAAAAAAAATAGAATGAAGAATTTATTTTTTTCGGTGAGAAGTCACCGGAAAACTTCAAATTTCGCTAGGAATCAACCAAAAAATCAAAACGGTGCCAAAATTTGAACTATCACCGAAAAACTCATTCAAACTGATGAAAATTTACCGGTAAAACACCAGATCTTCCGGCAACAAGTCCAGCGACCCTCAATCAAACGGCTGGTGAAGCCACCATCGCCGGCCTGCCACCCTTCTTCCCTTTTCCCACATCGTCGGAACCACCCAAGGCCAGCGACCCTCTGCCGCCGACATATCCCTTATCCCCTCCACGTTATTGCTTCTTTTTCTATCGCTAACCTCGCCGTAAACTACACTTTTCCAGTACATCTTCTCTCTCCAACAAAATTTGATCAGATCTACCACCACCGGTGAAATCAGACTGGCGTCGCTGACCATCCATCTCTACTGACGACCCCAAAGTGGCACACAACCAAGAACTTAGTAGTATCTAGATAGTAGACTAATATTTTTAGAAAGAAAAGATTTCAGATCTTATTTTCAATTAGGGGTAAACATTTTTTTTTATTTAAAATAATTTTTAAAGGGATACAAGTAAAAGAAAAGCTGAATGTACTATTAATTCTTTAAATTAGTGATTTGCAATGAAAAAATAATAGTTTATAATTTCTTGATTCATACTATGATGGGTATGCACGTTTGGTATATTAATTTTGGGAATTAATATAAAATTAGTAATAATATGGTTAGTTTTCTGTATTTATATTAATATTTTTATTTTTATTTTATTTCATTGTTATTAATGGAGTTTAATAATTATTTGTTAAATAAGTTAATTGGTTTGATTAAAATTTTGCTTGAAGATTTTTGTTAAAGTTAAATAGTGTTTTGAATAAATAAA
>NW_025818549.1:0-1005 GCF_002878395.1 Capsicum annuum
TGCGCACGACGTGCGCTCCGAGACTTGTTGTGGAAAGAATGATCCGGGTTATGCACACGATGTCAGATATAAAAGCGGTAACACATAGAATAAATACTGTAAACAAAGAGCACGAAAATTCACAAAAGTGAAAACACAAACAAAATCACAAGCAATGATAATACACTCGTAATGCCAAACAAAGCCGATACGACTCCAAAAAAAAAGCTCGGATTCTGAAATTGTCCCTAGCAGAGTCGCCAGAGCTGTCACACCCCCTTTTTTACTCCAAAAAGATTCGATTTTACAGTTCGAAAGGGTTTTTATTTTCAAAGTGACAAAAAATGAAAATTTGTTTCAAAAATGATTATTTGTATTCAAAACTCAGAGTCACCAGTTGGCATAATCCGGTGATTTTGACTCTGTAAAACTGATCCGCGATCAGAGATTCTAACTAAGGAATTCTGTTGACCGAGGGGAAGGTGTTAGGCACCCCTTGGTCCCGTGGTTCGACCACGGTCGCTTGGTGGAGAGTATCGGCTAATTAGACACCATAAATATATAAACCACACAAAGAACGTAAACAAACATCAAACAACAATCCAAAGACCAAAATAATAATGTCCAGTCCAATTATTACAACCCGAAATGAAAAAAAAGGTATTGAAAAATAAACCTACGCTAACCTACACTAATCCTAAACTACGATCCAATGCCTTACCCGATGCTTTTGGCCTTCATCACGGATGTCCTCCGAATACATAATAGGTCAGGGCAATTGATTCGCATTCCCGGCCCAATGAATACAATAGATCCCAATGCATAAATTGAAACCACTCCACAAACATTTCATCATTTTAACAATCACAGATCCTAAACTTTGCCTACCCAACCTACTTTTGCCTATCCATTGTCGGCCTAAACATGATGCTATCGGATTTATAACTTGATATTTATTCTGAACGAAACATAACAACAATAAACTCAAAGGTAATCCAAATTCATCTTATCAACCTTGCAATTCCC
>NW_025818550.1:0-1524 GCF_002878395.1 Capsicum annuum
TTGCCACATTATGAAACAAAAACGTTTATATCAACTAATGAATTCCTGCATAGATCCTGTCAGACCAGCAGCACTAGAGAAAAGCTATACACCAACCAAAGAGTTTTTGTTTGAATAGAGAGAAATGGGTACAAGAGATTCATATAGAAAACCTTAAAGAGTTTAGGATCGAGGTGTTAATTGATAATATTGACTGTTGACATTGTGCACACAACCCAATGGAATTGACCATTCCAACTCCAAGGCCGATAAGTTGAATTGACCATAGAAATTTGTCCGACACGAACTCATCCTGCATCATGTATACTCAGATTTTATGAGCTTAACTAACAAATACGCATTGTAACTGTAACTAATAAGCTCTCCCAAATACTTGTACGATATTTCACTACATAAATTGACCACCCAAGATTTCTTTGAGCATTAAGGTGCCCGGGTGGATTTTCATGTAGAAAAATATCATATAGATGATCAAATACAGATGATCGAATCCCTGGTAAGGCAACACACCTTGGGCAGAAATTATTTTAGTGCCCGATTGTGTTTCAATTGTAATGGTTCCCATTCCTTTTGCTGGAATATAACCACCATGGCCGATTCTAACTTTTGTAAATTTAGTAGGGCTCAAATCTTTAAAAAGATCTTTATCGCAAGTCATATGATTTGTGCATCCGCTATCGATCAACCACGAATTGTTTGAGACACTGCTTGTTAAACATGATGCGACAAAGAGTTGATCTTCTTCCTGTTCATCAACAACTCGAGCCTCTGCATCTTGTTGCTAAATTTTGTTCTTGCAGTTTATCGCTTCATGCCCAAGCTCATTCCACTTAGTGTACTTGGCATCAGGCCTTTCCCAATACTTAAAAGGTGCATGTCGGAGCTTTCCGCAATGCTTACAAGGAGGGAAGTTTCTTTTGAAACCACCTGTTTTGTTTTCGTTGCTATGCGCTGCACCTTCTCCATCAGTTGGTTGGTGCTTATTATTATGCTTCTTCTTAGAACGACTATTATCGTGATGCTTGGCTGGTAAGGCAACTTCAACAACTCCTCCTTGTCTCATAACACACCGTTGCTCTTGCGCTTGAAAAGTACTTGAGAGCTCTGCAAGTGTTATCTTGGACAAGTCCTTAGTATTTTCTAAGGATGTTATGGTAGCTTCAAATCTTGATATATTGTTCTTCTTTGTTTACCATTCTTGATATTCATGTACTTCTCTCACGCTTTCTTAGTCTTCAAGTGCATATCATCTTTTTTCTTTTCTTTCATTTTCTGTACTTGCTTTATTTTCTAGGTTTTACCTCATCACAAATCACGATACTATTGTAACCTTGTTTATCTAGGCATTTACATGTAAATTAAGAGATTCTAGACTTTTATCTGTCTCCCTGTTTGGCCCCTCACCTTCTCAGTGTATGCTTAGAAGCATAGCTCCTAATCTCTCTATCTCTCTCTCATTGCATATAAAGAAAGTAGGATTCCCATGACAATTTGAGACCATGTTAATGCATGACCTATAACTAT
>NW_025818551.1:0-1432 GCF_002878395.1 Capsicum annuum
TTCAGAAATCTGGCCATTTTTTGCTCTTTTAGTCATCACTAATTCTTCGAATTCAAGCTTCTTAGACTCGTAATTTTTCGAAGCGTCTTCAGCCGTAACAAAAGTACCCAACCAAATCATTTTCTTGTTCAATGGGTGTTTTATTTCAGCACAAAATTTCCCATTTTTTCTCTTACGTACCCCAATAGGGTATAATCTGACACAAGTATTCTTTGATATTCTTTTGTAGGATTTCATGATCAAGGTTTTGAGAGGAAAAAAAGGGGGCAATTTCTGTAAATAACAAAGTATGAAAAAAGCTTGGGATGTGAAGAAAAAAAGAATAAATAGTGAACACATATATAGGAGTAATTAGAGATATATAGGAGTAATTAGAGAACCAATTAAGCAAACTTTTATTCTCTTTCTATTTGGAAAAGAATTTAACAAAACGAGTAAAGTATTGATTGTGAAATTATTGCATATTATTAGTCACTATATTTATTAGTATCCTAATTTGACACTGAATATTCAAATCTCTAAATTTGGTAGAATACTACAATTAGTCCAGTATTAAATGATGAAATACAATTAATTTTGACATGTCTTATCTTTATCTCACGAGTTTAAATATTATTCACCATTGTATATAAAAAAAAGGTTATTCGACTATGAATAAATTTCTTTTAAAGAATCAATTGATGACCTGACCTGGTTAATATTATATTTAACTTACTAATATATCTTAAGGTGTAATAATAATGGTGGAAATATCTTCATACTTTGCGATAACTTAATCCTTATCTCTTACTCTTTCTTTTTTTCATTCGATAGTTTCATATCCACTTTATATCTTGAATTATAATAAGTGTAAACAACATAAATCTCCTAGACAATGAAAATAATTAGACAAAATCTCTTCTTGTTTTCTCTCTCCCTTTTTTTGCAAACATACTCATACATTCGGTCACATATTATACATTAATCGAATGTATGATGTAACAGCTAATCCTATATTTAAGGTAAGAGAATCTTTAATTATTTTACTGTCCTTAATTAAAGGCAATAATTAGCCATCATTAAGTCATTTATGGATAGAACATGTAACTGATTTTTGAATTTTAAAAATTTTGTTATACATAATTTTTTTTCTATGGTTCACGATCTGGAAAGCCAAAAAACAACCACTTTCTTCTACATCCGTTCTCTAAAACTACTAAAATCTTCTTCTACATACGTTCTTCAATACTAGTAAAATCAATATCAATATCCCCATATTGTTTCAACATTCTAGAATTTAGGAGTCAGAAATTAGTTATACGTCATAGAAAAGTGACGCAATAGTAATTTCGGTAAATGCGGACGAGTCGATCACACCCGCAAGACTTGCGGTTTCTTTCCAAAGGAATCATGAAGAATATAATATGGTTTTCTATGTGAGGATACTTTGAAT
>NW_025818552.1:0-1030 GCF_002878395.1 Capsicum annuum
ATGGAGAGGATGACCTTCTCATACATCGAGATCCTTCTGTACCCTGTATCGAAACAAAGGGGGGTTGTGGATCTTCCATATATCAAGCCTTTGAAATCGTGACAGTTGATCAAGTCGTGGAAGGCACGTCGATTCCGAGGCCTCATCTCTCTTCTACTTCAATCATGGTGGCTAGCCAAATGCTACAAAATGGTTATGAACCGGGAAAAGGATTAGGGGTTTCGTTACAAGGAATCATAAACCCCGTAGATCCATGTGGTAGCTGTGAATCCTTTGGCTTAGGCTTTAAGCCTACCGCGGCAGATAGAAAATGGGTAAGAGAGTAGAAGAAGAAGGATTGGAAATTGACAAGTCCGGTTCCACACATCAGCCAATCTTTCACGAAAGCTCAAAAGGAAGAAAATCAATACCCATATTCTAACAAGGATGTGGATAAAATATGTCAAGGTCTCAAGGAAATGTTTCATGAAGTAAACATGGTTCAGATGGTTGAAGGCCCTAGCCATGCAGATGTGCAGTTCGTCGGGCCAAACATCAAGCTCACTAACTGGGAAGCCACTCCTCTCCCCACAAGGAAGGAGTCTTGGTAGTTTATTTTGTTGTTTCGTTTTTCTTTCCTTTGTATTTGGACTATTCTCAGGGTTATAATCCACATAGTTTAGTTGCTCTACTTTCATGTTAACCCTCCTATCCTTTCCGATTCAACTAAATGAAATTCAAGTTTTCTAGTAAATTTATCTTTTCTTCCCTCTTTTAATTTTTATTTTTTTTATTTTTTATTTTTATCTTATTTCAGTTATGTTAATACTGGCTCCAATAACATGGCATGTACGTGGAGTTCACATTTAGACCCTAAAAAGTTGTCTAATCTCGAATCAGCAGACCAAACGGTAGATGAATACGATGAAGGTGAAGCTGATAAGGAAATCAAAAAAGGATTGGATCAATTTGAGGATAAGCCCAAACCCAATTTAAATGACACCGAGATAATAAATTTGGGAACTGGTGAGGAGGTTAGAGAAATAAAAAT
>NW_025818553.1:0-1345 GCF_002878395.1 Capsicum annuum
ATGGAGCCTTTATTGTACATATACGTCATATTAAATTAAAATATAAAAATTATTAGTTCTCGACGATCCAATTCAGGGTATAAAATATAACAAAAAGGGAGCAAAGAACTCATCAAATTAAGAAAACACAAGTAAAAAAACACTTTGTAAGAATACATTATTATCTTTCAATTTTGTCCTACATCACTCCTCTACCTTGCTATAGCTAATGATCGTACATGGATAAACTTATTACTTTCTTCAATTACTCAAAACAAATGTTGTATATATCTTTAATAAAAGAACGTACATAATTAGATGTAAATATTTAATGATACATTCCCGGCGATATCATGATGCATAGTAAAAGCTTTAACCTCAATTTCTTTGTGACTAATCAATTGGCCCACATATGATTGATCAAAAAAATTATTACGAGTATTTCCGCCTAAATAATAAATATAGATAGATCATCTAACTTTCGAAAATAATAAATCATATGTTAATTAAATTGGTAGAAGTTACACCTCAATTATCTATGTTCTTTTGGAACTTAGAATCTTTTTTAATCAAAATTTTTAACGTTACTACATTCTTTCCGGCGAGGTCATAACATTTCAAACATAAATTATGATAGAATCTCAAAATTAAGGATAGAATCTCAAAATATGATCCACAACCAGAAATTAGATCTATGGTGACGGTTGTAATACCGTTGTAATAGACAAAAAAATCGTTGCCATAGACCTATTGCAACGGTTCTGCAAGCATCCCATAGATGAGCGTTGCGATCGGTCTATTGCAACAGTTTCTGCAACGGTTGTCTAAATCGTCACCATAGGTAGAGCTATGGGGACGGTTTCTGGAAACCATCGCCATAGATAGACCTATTGTGATGGTTATTTTTTGAACGACTATTTTCATCTATTGCGATGGTTTATAACCGTCGCAATACATGATATTGCAATAGTTACTAACCATTGCAATAGCAGCTATTATGACGCTGTTGTTGTTCAGATGCAAAGCTTTTTGACTACCTATTACTACTATTTTATTACTTATTGAACGCCTATTTTCATCTATTGCAACGGTTACTAACCGTTGCAATAGACTCTATTCCAATGACATTAAACTGTTGCCATAGCATCTAATGCGACTCTTTTGTTATTCTGTTGCAACGCTTTATAAATTATAACACAATATATACACATCAAAAAACAAAATCATTCATTAATAATCTCATAATTCAAACTATGCAACAAGCTAGAAATTTAAACCCAAAAGCAAAATGTAATCATGTCCAAAATGAAGAAAGATATAAAGAAAATGATGAAGATATTGACCTTACTTGAGAAGATTTTTGGGT
>NW_025818554.1:0-1443 GCF_002878395.1 Capsicum annuum
ATTGAAACCACTCCACAAACATTTCATCATTTCAACAATCACAGATCCTAAACTTTGCCTACCCAACCTACTTTTGCCTATCCATTGTCGGCCTAAACATGATGCTATCGGATTTATAACTTGATATTTATTCTGAACGAAACATAACAACAATAAACTCAAAGGTAATCCAAATTCATCTTATCAACCTTGCAATTCCCATCCCCTATTTCTTACTCAATCACATGATTAACACATGCTTTGACTATTAATTCATAATAATATTTCAGCAATCCACAATCAATAATATTCGACATTCATCATTCACCTCACACATAAGATAAAGAGAAAGTCGAGACAACAATAATCAACCACTCACCATAATAAAAATGAACTAAGAATAAGAATAAGATGAGGAGATGACCTTAAATTAGGGCTTTTATTCGACCAACTTGAACTGACAGAAGACCTGGGACCAATGAACCACAACTGACAGACCTCGAACTCAAACTCCCGAATCGAATAATACCAGTTTGAACTACGATGACCCCCATAACCTAACTCGAACAGAAGTCCAAAATGTGTGTGAATATCCGAGCCCAGCAACACGAATAGTCGGAAAAGGATTAGATTTCTGATGAATTTTAATGTTTTCTAAACGGAATCGCCTGAAAAAGATCAGAAATAGTCATCTCCGACGAAGAGATCGCCGGCCAACTCGAACCCACCGGATTTCTATCGATTTCCGTTTAGCTTTACCGATTCAAACCTTGTTCGTCTGTCTCTCGATCTCTCATATCTCTCATTGTTCAGAACCCTCTCCCACTCACTACTGTCTCTCCATCACTCACCCTTCACTATGTATGGTGTTTGTGATTTTTGCGTTAATCATGTACTGAGAAGAATGTGTTGTGTGCGTATTCAGTGAAGTGTGGGTGTGGTTTCTAGTTCTTGCGTGCATTTCTGGAAGAAACAAAGAATTGGAAGAAGACGTATGTGTGTCTATTGGTGAATCAGTATGCCTGTGATGGTGTCGAAGTTATTGTGGGTAAGAAAAAGGAGAAAGAAAAATGGAATCCCTCTGTTTTATGCTCCCTTCTCTGTATATTCTCTATGTATATGTTTTGTGATCTTAGGAGAAAAAAAACGTGAGTTCCCCTTTTTTTTGCACTCTATGTATATCTATATACTAAAATGAAAACCACCCAAAACCAAAAATGGTCCCCCCCCTACCCCTTTCCTAGAAGGTTCCTTTTCTCAATTCAAGAATAGAAATTCCTCACTCATCACGTGGGCTCCCAGTTAGTCTTTTTTTTGTGTATCCCATGAGAGAGGGAGGGTATGTAGGGGTAGGGGTTAGGTGAGGTAGGTGGTGAGGTGGGGTATGTGAGGTGTTAAAATTTAATAGGGAGGGGTTGTTAGAATAAGATAAAATTAGTTAGGGGTTGTTATTTTTGTCATTTT
>NW_025818555.1:0-1189 GCF_002878395.1 Capsicum annuum
GTTAAAAGGTGAATAAATTTAGGCAAAATGAATTAAATTAGGCTGTTATTTAAATTAAAATAGGGATAATAGTATATAATAATAATAATTAAATAATACATAACAATATTAAATAATAATAATTAAATAATAAATAATAATAATTAATAATAAATAATTTAATCAAATAAATAATGCTAAATAATGGAAAACTAGATATTGTGTTTGCAAAAATGTGGAGGTGCGTAACTACGTGGAAAATAATTTAATAAATATTAATAAAAATTACATAAAATGCTGAATTTGAGTTTAAAAATTCTGACAATGATACTAAAAGCTAAGAAATAATTTATGCATTTCCTTTAATTATAAATGCGACACGTTAGTATGTACTCAATGTAAGAATAATATTTAAAAATATTGATAATTAAAATTAAATAATTTTGATATAATAACAGCCTAAAAGTGATATCGGGATGTCAAAATTGGGTGTCAACAGAGTCGCCACCTAATTTTCATGAAAAAATAGGAAACCTATTTATTTATTAACAAGTACTCCCTCCGTCTAAAAAGAAATGACTTACTTTCCTTTTTAGTTCGTTTAAAAAGGAATGACCCCTCTCATTTTTTGGCAATACTTTAATTTAAACTTTCCAAATGGCATGTTTATGACCACAAGATTAAAGGACATTTTGATACATTTGACACTATTTTAATTTAAGGCTACAAGATTAAAAAATTTTCTTTATTTTCTTAAACTTTGTGCCAAATCAAAGTAGGTAATTCTTTTCGAAACGGAGGGAGTATGACGAAACCAATTTAGATTCTAGATAAGGATTCAAATTATTGCGAAGGGAAGGGGTTAGACACCCTTTAGAATCTACAAATGTGGTACCCGGCCAGACTTAGGTTTATTAATAAAAGAAAAAATAAAAAAAATCAATGCATGCAAATACAAATATAAAATATATATTAAAATAATATAATGCGTATGTTATCGTAAAATATATATATAAGCAAAATATATAAATATGTACGTAAAGACAAAATTGAATAAAGAAAAATTATTTTAAGAAAAAAAATCTACATAATATCCATTAATGTAAAAAAGTGAATTATTTGATTAAGTATCTAAATCAATTTTAATATAACTAGTAATGACCTAAATTTGCCTAAAGTATGATGAGAATCGCGTGAAAAATAAAAAATA
>NW_025818556.1:0-1338 GCF_002878395.1 Capsicum annuum
GCACCTGAACCTCCATCAATCATAACATGAGTGACGTAGAAATCTTCACACTTCACTGTAATGTAAAGGCCCCGGTTATGCCCTGTACCTTCAACAGGCAATTCATCGTCAGAAAAGCTGATCCGATTGACCTCAAAGATTTTTCCAACCATTTTCTCAAGTTGGTTGATTGTAATCTCCCTTGAAATATATGCTTCATTTAATACCTTCAGTAAAAGATCACGATGCTCCTTAGAGTGCAACAACAAAGATAAAAGGGAAATTTGAGCAGGGGTTTTCTTCAACTGGTCTAATATTGAATACTCTGGCAACTTCATCTTCTTCAAAAATTCTTTAGCTTCCTCTTCGGTGATAGGCTTTTTGATAGATGACGGTCCACTCACCATTGGCTTGGACTTTCTTAAACCTTCAGGCACGAAGCATCTTCCTGACCTAGTCAAACCCCCTACCTCATCTACATCTTCCACAACTTCTTTCCCGTGATAGGTCATCACAGTCCGCCCATAATTTCAGGGAATCCTTTTCGTATCAACTATCGGAGGTTGGGTCACCGGTTTGAGGACAATAGGCACTGCTAGTGCTCCTTTCACCGTCAAGATGGGCTGACTCAGAGCTCCCATCACTGTCAACTTAGGTTTATCCTGACTTAAATCAACATGCCTTCTGGCGCCCTGTACTGTGATCAAGGGTTTCTTTGTGCTTTCTTGGGCTTTATCTTCTCTCATTCCTTCCTGGTTCAATGACATTGCTTTCAAAGATTCCGCTACATTCACCGATTTCTCCTCAATGGTCTGTATCTTGACAATAGGCTTATAACCCCTCGAAGACTCTTTCCCGTCATATATCAATTCTAATATATTGGCTTCAGCATGGGTTGGCAGCGGATTCTGATTAATGTTTGGACCCTCCGGGGGCTGGACCAGCATCTGATTTGTGTCAATTAAATCTTGGAGAGCTCTTTTTAAATGCCAGCATTTCTCAATATCATGACCTGGCATATCAGAACAGTACGCACACCTTAAAGAATAATCGAGATTCCTTGGCGGTGGATTTGAAAGCCTTCCTTGAATTGGGCTTAAAACCTTCAACTTTCTCAACCTATCAAACAAGCTAGCATATGACTCCCCAAGAGGTGTGAATTGATTTTTGACCGCCTTCTCCTTCTTATACTCGGGCCTAGGTTGAAAACTGGGTCTGGAGGGGTTTTGGTAATTTGGTGGAGCGAATGGGCGATTTTGTGAAGCTTGCGCGCGCCATTGCGGGTAAGAAAGGGTTTGGGCATATGGCTGCTCGCTATATACTGGGTACGGTGGTGGTGAAATGGAATATAAAGGGTTT
>NW_025818557.1:0-1348 GCF_002878395.1 Capsicum annuum
TTTATTGAAGATCACTCCTAGTATCATTTGTTGGGAAATTTTGAAACAATGGTGTTCTTGTAAATTTGGAGGCCAAAGACACTTCTGCTACAGTAAGATGATTTATCAAGCTTTTGGTCTTATCAAATCTGTATTGATGAAATATTTTAAAGACTTGCAAGACATCAATCACTGGCCAACTCTGTGTCTCACACTAAAGAAGCTCAGGCCATTTCAAAAGTTACATCAGGTTACTTGGAGCTTCCCACAAGCTGACTGTATTAAAAATCAACACAGACGGTAGTTACTTACATGAAAGTGGTAAGGCTGGTATTGGTGGAATTGTATGGAATAGTCGAGGCGATATGGTTATGGCATTTTCCATTTCGTTCAGTCGTAGTAGCAGTAATATGGCTGAGGCGTTGTGAATATCAAGGATACACTAATTTCACTCTCGAACTAGACTCCACAATCATAACCAACAAGCTGAATAACAATCTTGTCACTAATATGAAGCCGAAAAAAGTGTTGGACAACATCAAAAGTATCAAGAATTGAATTGGGATTCAAGGAACTCACTATTTTCGGGAGGGGAATCAAGTTGCTGACTGGTTATCCAAATTGGCTTTCACCTCTACGCAAATTCTTATCACTCAGTCCCTTTCTCATCTTCCTAGACAGGCTAGAGACTGCATCCAATTAGATAAATGGATGATGCCTAGTCTTAGATGTAAATATGACAAATCCAACTTCTTTGTTAGCTAGCATAGATTAATGTATGTACCAGAAGGCAATATAATTGTTTATACCTTCTGGTGGGGTGATATCACTTATGATTGATATCACTAATGGTTGTGTGTTGTATCAAGGTCAGGCCTAGCCCCCCTCTGCCCCTTTTTACTAATGGGTAATTGATTTAAAAAGATGAAGAAGAAGAAAAAAGTAACAAAATCAAAGATTAATGATGTTTTTATATTGAGGAATAATGGATTTTCGATTGATTGAGAAATGGGTTTTCTAGAAAAACACACTATTGTATCTTCTGTCTTTATATGTATTAGTCTTGTTTATTAGACAATTCTAATGATTAATTTCTTGTAGACTAAGATGTGTATTTGTCCTCGATTTGTTAAATTGAATTGCAGAAAGCTCTACTTCTTTAATCTTGTCTGTCAAATTTCATCCAAGTTTCTATTAAGATAATCGGGTAACAAAGTTTTATATATATATATATACATATAAACATATATAAGTATAAAGCTTGTGGCGTTTGAATTAAAGCAATAATTTTGTTAGTGTGATCAAAAATTACCCTGGCATAAGAAGTGTTGGACCTTTCAATCTTGCATTGTGAATACAAGTATCATGA
>NW_025818558.1:0-2254 GCF_002878395.1 Capsicum annuum
CTATTTCAACACATCAAGCCTATAGTCTAGCATACATCATCTACCACTAATGAAGAATGCAACATAATGTACTAGTCCATCAAATTGGGATATTCTACCCAAATATCTCATTTTATTTAGGTACAACCCATAACCAAAACACCTTCATGACATCACTGCTAAGCCTTAAACTCTACTACATGCCTTCCCATAAGTAGTACTAGCTTACACCTACCAAAGAAAAGAAGGTCAAGGGGGTAAAGTCACATAATAGACATGGTAAACCTTAATCTTATATTATAACCCCATACAGTCTTATCTACTTATATGGCTTTCTCACATCACACTTAGTTACCCAAGCATACATTTAGAGTACCATACAATCCACACATGTTACTAGCTACCACATTAGTCTATCACTATAAAGGGCTAAATCATCCTTAAAAATCAATTATTCAACTAAACATATTTATCTACACAAAAGTCATCCTCACTTTGATTTCTAACCTTGTGACTTTGTATCACCAACTTCTTAGTCTAATATCACTACCAATAGGTTATGACACCGACACTTTAACTTATACTACTACTCGGGTGGAAATACAGTTTGAACATTTTGCTATACCTCATTCCCTCTTAAGCATGACATCTGCAACATACAAATTTTTGAAAGGGACTGAATACACTTAATACCGTAGACTCAAAAGCACTATTTCATCAGAATCAAAGTTCACACTAGAATCAATACACTCTGAGGCACTAACGGACTCTTCACAAGTCCTTGCCCAATTTTAAAATCTTATATGGCTCAATCAAAAGGGATATACCATTTAGATTCTAGACTTCTGCACCTAAATCACTTCAAAAAGGAGACATATCTAAACACATCAAAGTAAGGAAAGAATTGGGCTGACTGTTACTTTTGTATAGGTGACATCGTAGCATGAATTAGAGTATGAAAGAGGAATATTCTGACTCTATTGCACAAACTAGAACATCAAGAAAGGGAAACATTCCTAAACGCCTAGTAGCCTTATGCTTATAAGTGTGGTGTGCTACATACCTATAAACAAGACTCTACCCGATGTGATTTCACACACACCCTAGGACTATGAACCATGCTCTAATACCAAGTTTGTCACGACCTAAACTAGGGTCTGGCCGTGATGGACATCAGACCCATGAAGGCCCAGACATCCTACTCTAATCGGTAATCATGCACAATATTCATATAATAAAAGGAAAATGTGGAATTATACATCGAATATGAAAACATGGTCATACTCTAAAATTAGTTTAACAATGAAGAAAAACTCCAACAATATCTAAACATCATCTGACTCAGTCTGCGAAATCTTTACTATATCTCAAAACAATACTATCTGAAAAATCTGGGACAAGGCCCACTGCACAATCTATTCTGCTGTATGAATTATCTACTACTTATCTAGACCCCTATACTAAACCTCAAAACCTGGAGGGAGGAGGGGGGTAAATACAGATGTACTGGTACACAGAGCAAATCCAAAATAATCATTTATATTCAACATATATGAGAGCAATTTAAAATAGTTCATAAGCATATCATATAATAAGAAATAACATGGGCATTTTAAAAGACTCTATGAAAACATCTGAAATCTATGGCACTCTTTGTATTACTTCTACGCTAGGTGGTATACCCTACAACTCTGAAATTCCATGGGCTAAATGGAAACTGCCATTAACTCAGCAGCGAAGCCCCCAACCCAAGTGTGCCGCAAGGGTCAGAGTGTCTGAATCTACTATGTTACACAGCCATTGCCATCGTACAATAATAATATACCCGTATCGGCAAATATGGTTTTGAGCTAAGAGTTACTTGAACTCAAGTCTTCTTCAGGTAACCACCTAACCCTCTTTAGGCCCATTTTTAACTCTTTCAAAAAATGCATTCTCTAAAAACGTAATCTGAAATCATACTCTGTTATGGCATACGTACTTATGGTATCGTCATACCATTGACTTGCAAGTCACATATCTGAGCCATTATTAGCATATAAAATCTCTGTTGTCAAATTATATAATTTAGGACCACCATATCAGCAGTTCTTTCAAGAAAACTCATATAAAACCATGCAAGCGATTCTCTTTATCATTGATTCAATAAACATAGGTGGTCGTATCAAAATCTCAATCTCATACAAATCTTCCTCTTTTAACAAAATATATTTACATCAAAAAAACTTCCTTTCTTAAATCTCTAAATCATGCTCAAAATACTATGGTATATGAG
>NW_025818559.1:0-1275 GCF_002878395.1 Capsicum annuum
AAAAAAAAAAAAAGAGATTTCAGAGTTTGTAGGTTAAAGTTGGAGTTCCGTTCAAGTTTTGGGTGATAACATCTTGCTTTTGCATTCAATTAAATTTGGCATACAGGTTCTATTCAATCTTATTTTATTCATGTTGTAAGTTTATGGAGGAAAAATATGAATGCAAATTTCAAGTGATTTCATATATTATGAATAGTTGATTGATTATGCGAATCTTTGTTACTACATATTATGTGATTAAAGTTACTGAATATTTATATGCTGGTACATAAATGTATTAAGAATTAGAATAGGGTGTGCTAAATACAGTCTGATTTAAAATTAAAACAGAAAGAAAAATAGGCACTGTTACAATTTCATATAACGTTAGAACTCATATGCATACAAATATTCACATTCACTGAATAGCAGCCACATACTTTTCTTTTTTCTATTTTATTATACTAATCACATACACGTACTGCACAGACACACAAATAAGAAAAAATAGAGTAGACATTAAGGAGAATAATGAAGAAATAGAGAGCAAAAAAATCAAAGAAAGAGAGAAAAAATAGAACAAAGAATTCATTTTTTCGGTAAGAAGTCGCCGGAACACTTTAAATTTTGCTAGGAATCAACCAAAAAATTAAAACGGTGCCAAAATATGAACCATCACCGGAAAAATCATTCAAACCGACGAAAACTCACCGGTAAAACACCAGATCTACCGACAACAAGTTCGGCAACCCTCAATCAAATAGCCGGTGAAGCCTCTATCATCGGCCTGCCACCTCTCTTCCCTTTTCCCAAATCGCCGGAACCCCCCAAGGCCAGCGACTTGCTGCCGCCGACATATCCCTTATCACCTCCATGTTACTGCTTCTTTTTCCGTTGCTAACCTCGCCGGAAACTACCCTTTTCCGGCGTATGTTCTCTCTCCAACCAAATTTGACCAAATCTACCACCACTAGAGAAATTCGACCGGCGCCGCTGACCAGCCATCTCTACTGACAACCCCAAAGTGGCACACAACCAAGAACTTAGTAGTATCTAGATAAAAAACTAATATTTTTAGAAAGAAAAGATTTCAGATCTTATTTTCAATTAGGGGTAAACATCTTTTTTATTTAAAATAATTTTTAAAGGGACACAAGTAAAAGAAAAGTTGAATGTACTATTAATTCTTTAAATTAGTGATTTGCAATGAAAAAATAATAGTTTATAATTTCTTGATTCATACTATGACGGGTATGCACGTTTGGTATATTAATTTTGGGAATTAATATAAAATTA
>NW_025818560.1:0-1351 GCF_002878395.1 Capsicum annuum
TGATGAAATATTTTAAAGACTTGCAAGACATCCTGGCCAACTCTGTGTCTCACAATAAAGAAGCTCAGGCCATTTCAAAAGTTACATCAGGTTACTTGGAGCTTCCCTCAAGCTGACTGTATTAAAATCAATACAGACAGTAGTTACTTACATGGAAGTGGTAAGGCTGGTATTGGTGGAATTGTATGGAATAGTCGAGGCGATATGGTTATGGCATTTTCCATTTCTATCAGTTGTAGTAGCAGTACTATGGCAGAGGCGTTGGCAGCCGAGTTTGGAGTGAAATGGTGTGAATATCAAGGATCCACTAATTTCACTCTCGAACTAGACTCCACGATCATAACCAACATGCTGAACAAAAATCTTGTCACTAATATGAAGCGGAAACAAGTTGTGGACAACTTCAAAAGTATCAAGAATAGAATTGGGATTCAAGTAACTCACTGTTTTCGGGAGGGAAATCAAGTTGCTGACTGGTTAGCCAAATTGGCTTCCACCTTTACGTAGATTTTTATCACTCAGTCCCTTTCTCATCTTCCTAGACAGGATAGAGGATTCATCCAATTAGATAAATGGATGATGCCTAGGCTTTGATGTAAATATGACAAATCCAACTTCTTTGTTAGCTAGCATAGATTTGTGTATGTACCAGAAGGCAATATAATTGTTTATGCCTTCTAGGGGGGTGATATCACTAATGATTGATATCACTAATGGTTGTGTGTTGTATCGCGGTTAGGCCTAGCCCACCCCCCTGCCCCTTTTTACTAATACAACACAACTCAAAGCTCATCTGGGTAATTGATTTAAAAAAAAAAAGAAGAACAAAGTAACAAAATCAAATATTAACAATGTTTTTAGATTGAGGAATAATGCATTTTTGATTGATTGAGAAATGGGTTTTGTAGAAAATCACACTATTGTATTTTCCGTATCTAGATGTATTAGTCTTGTTTATTAGACTATTCTAATGATTGATTTCTTGTAGATTAAAATGTGTATTTATCCTCAATCTGTTAAATTGACATGCAGACAGCTTTGCTTCTTTAATCTTGTGTGTCAAATGTCATCCAAGTTTCTGTGAAGATAATCAGGTTACAAAGTTATATTTATATATATAAACATATATAAGTATAAAGCTTGTGCTGTATGAATTAAAGCAATAATTTTTTTTGTGTGATCAAAAATTACCCTGGTATAAAAGTGCTGGACCTTTCAATCATGCATTGTGAATACAAGTATCATGAAGCTAAATATGACTAGTTTTTCCATTGGAAAAGAGAAAGTGTTGGAAGGTGCCACGATTCTATTAATAAATTCAATAACTAGAATTGTTTGGCCATAAGAGAAA
>NW_025818561.1:0-2599 GCF_002878395.1 Capsicum annuum
AGACACAAACTTTTCGGGGTGTGGTTAAAGAAGTACGATGTTAAGAACATAGATTAAGAGGAAGAGATGAACAGGGTAAAGTAAAGTAAAACAAAAAAAAACTCTGGGGAAAATATAAACTATAAGAATAAGAAACATAAAGAAACAGTAGGAAAGAGGGAGTACTGAGTAGGTTTTACAAACTGATATACTAAAAAATCGATCATTATTCACTGAAAAATTGAAATATACCACTGTTTTGCTTCAAATTTACTGTTTTTATTATTTTTATTGAAATATCCCACCGTTTTTTATTATTTTTATTGTTAAAGAAGTACGATGTTAAGAACATAGATTAAGAGGAAGAGATGAACAGGGTAAAGTAAAGTAAAAAAAAAAACTCTGGGAAAAATATAAACTATAAGAATAAGAAACATGAAGAAACAGTAGGAAAGAGGGAGTACTGAGTACGTTTTACAAACTGATATACTAAAATATCGATCATTATTCAATGAAAAATTGAAATATACCACTGTTTTGCTTCAAATTTACTGTTTTTATTATTTTTATTGAAATATCCCACTGTTTTTTATTATTTTTATTGTTAAAGAAGTACGATGTTAAGAACATAGATTAAAAGGAAGAGATGAACAGGGTAAAGTAAAGTAAAAAAAAAAAAACTCTGGGGAAAATATAAACTATAAGAATAAGAAACATGAAGAAACAGTAGAAAAGAAGGAGTACTGAGTAGGTTTTACAAACTGATATACTAAAAAATCAATCATTATTCACCGAAAAATTGAAATATACCACTGTTTTGCTTCAAATTTACTGTTTTTATTATTTTTATTGAAATATCCCACTGTTTTGGTATCAGAGCGAGAAGGTTTTGGGAACATTACCGAAAACCTTCTCGCTCTGATACCAAAACAGTGGGATATTTTGATAAAAGTAATAAAAACAGTAAATATATATATATATATACTTTCTTTGTTGAGGACATCTAAATCGAGTAGGAGTTTGGAACAATCTATCTCTTCAGGTTTTTTTCTTATCTTTTTTGCTTATTGTTTATGCATAATATTTTTCTTCTGATAAACTGTTCTTTATTTTTGAATGTAGATAACCATATGAACGGTGCAAAGGTGAACTAGGATACATGTTGACATTACATATCAATTCCATGCAAAGTTAATCATGATTGTGCCAAACCATGCAAGTGTATGGATTATTTTGTGGCACTCTGTATACCTGATCCTCGTTTTGGTGATGGTGATAGTAGTGTCTGTTGTTGTGTTCAGAAGTGAAAATATTCTGTTAAAAGAATTCTTTACTTATAATGTCTTGGGCTTTAGAAGCAAGCTCATACGGGATATAATAAATAAAGAAAAGAGAAAATAGCTTGTTACCCCTGAACTATAGTCGAAAAAGCTGTGACACACCTTAACTTCAGGGGGGTCCTATTACCCCCTGAACTAAATAAAAGTGTATTATTTACACCCTTGACTACCTATGTGGTAGATATTTTCAGCCAAAAGCTTGGGCGTGTAATACACGCATAATTATTCCGGTGGGACCTATAGTCTACTAAGTTGGACTCTTCACTTTTCCATTTCCTTCCTCAAACTCTTCACTTTCCCATTTCCTTAAACGATAAGCAAACATAAACATTACTTTACCAAAATTTTAAATATTTTGGAGAAGATTTTCACTTCCAAATTCAA
This sequence comes from Capsicum annuum, assembly GCF_002878395.1. NCBI lineage: Eukaryota > Viridiplantae > Streptophyta > Magnoliopsida > Solanales > Solanaceae > Capsicum > Capsicum annuum. The sequence continues at coordinate 1,704 of NW_025818561.1, forward strand.
AAACTTTAACAAATTTTGATTCTAAGTGATCTTTTGGCCAAATGTTAGTCGATTGACGGTGGTAATTTTCACCCAAGTTCATCTTAAATCACTTTTTACATTTGGATCAGCTATGATTTCTTCAAACAAAAAAAATTTCATCCTTAATCTTCAATATCTAAACATAAAGGTTAGTTATTTGTGACTTCTAATCTGTTTTGAGTTCGTATTTTAGTTAGATTGTGGTATATTATGTTAGTATTAAATTTTGATTTTGAATTTTTTCAAGAAAAAGGTAACGTGTGATGCTCTTTTGTTAATATGTGTTCTGATTGTGGTAATATTTGTGTTCTGATTTTGTTATGAAGTATATCTAATTAGGGTTTGTCTTACAATATCGATTTATGGTCGATTTTTTATAGATTTGTTTTTTTATATCTGATTTTGTCACTATGTGGAATTGAAGTTGAGTTTTGTTAGTTTTTGTTACCAGTGTTGATTGTTGGTTTGACTTTGGTACTTCCATGACCTAGATATGTTGATTTTGGTACATGCATAACCTAGATAGTTTTTCAGTATCTACTTTTTGTAATTGTTGGTCTGTTACAATGTGGATTTATGCACTACTGATGTTATTTCTTGATGCATCCTATATATAGTCATAAAATTGGACCTTTTGTGTTAAAAGGACTTTTTGTGCTTTTTGTAAAGTAACATAGGATGTACGTTTATAGTGATAAAAGATGGACCTTTTGTGGTTGTTTTGTTTCTTTTTAAATTGTCCATAAGAGAAAGGAAAAAGTATAAGAATATGGACAGAATATGACATAGTTGTTAGATGGTGTGTCTTTGTCACTTTATTAGACAAACACATAGATGAAGAGTTTAAAACTTCTCTAAGTTTTAGACAACCAAAA
>NW_025818562.1:0-2801 GCF_002878395.1 Capsicum annuum
AAAAAGTAGTGATCATAAAATACAAATTTTACCAATAACAAAATACAAAATACATATATACCCAGTAATAAATACATTTGATGTGATCCCTAAAATACAAAATACATATATATTATATATATACATATATGGTGGAAAATACAAATTAACAACAAATGAAAAATAGATATACAAATACAAATTATATTATTAATATATATACGAATACAAAACTTATCATTATCAAATACAATATTTTCCACAATTCTTAAATACAAAAATACATATCTTAATTATCTTATACATAATAAATACAAATCTAAAACTTATAAGTAACAATCCCTGAAAATTTTCCAACATATGTATTTACAGAAATACATCTTTAGAGTTGGATTACAACATAAAAACAAAGAAGTAGCATATGTATTATATGAATACATCACTAGATCAAATTAAAGATAACTAACATCAAAATACATATTGTGATCATATAAAAAAAATCTAAAAAGTAGTGATCATAAAATACAAATTTTACCAATAACAAAATACAAAATACATATATACCCAGTAATAAATACATTTGATGTGATCTCTAAAATGCAAAATACATATATATTCTATATATACATACATGGCCGAAAATACAAATTAACAACAAATGAAAAATAGATATACAAATACAAATTATATTATTAATATATATACAAATACAAAACTTACCATTATCAAATACAATATTTTACACGTCTTAAATATAAAAATACATATCTTAATTATGCTATACATAATAAATACAAATCTAAAACTTATAAGTAACAATCCCTGAAAGTTTCCCAATTACATATCTATAACATAACTTATATATATCTTCACATAATAAAGTACAAATTTCATATCTTGACAGAAAGTCAAAATAATTACACAACTTATCAAGTTTATATAAAAAATACATATATTGATAAATTGTCCTATACTACAAAATTTTACAAATGCAACAATACCTCCTCAACTTGCTCTTCTTCAGATGAAGATTCATAATCAGATGAAATCGGACTTGCATTTTTTCGATTGAGATTTTTCATCTGACTTCCTCTTTTTCATCAATTTTTTATTTTTTGTTGATTTGAGAGATAAAGATTCCCTCACTGCTTTCCGTTTCATTATTTCAACACACTTTTAAGGATCGAATCGCTGCTTCGATCTCAACTCTTGTAAGATAACATCTCCCTTTGAATGAATATTAGAAGAAACAAAGTTAATATTTTCATCTTGGGTTATATCAAGACTAAAAGATGGTATTTTATCAAAATTCATAGATCGTATATCTCTAGTTGAACTAAAACAATTTGCATATTTTGCCATTATAGCGAAAAATAAAAAAAATCAACACACAATAATTAAACCCAAAAATCTTAAACCCCAAATTCAAAACGCATAAAAAATGGAAAATAATGACGAAAAAAGAAAAAAAAATTATATGAAAAATATAACATGCATTAACTGTAAAAATCAACTTACCTTAATAAGTGGAAAGAAGGATTATCAAGATTTGGCGAGAAAATCACAAATTTAAAAAAAAAATAGCGGAAGATTGATATTGGAGGGAACTGAAAATATTTAGAGTGGCGTGAAAGTAGGGTTAAAAGAGAGAAAGTGGCGTGAAAATAGTAATGTAAAAATATTTAGGTGGAATACACGCGTCATTTAAAAAAAAAGTAAAATATTGCTACTTTTGATAGTAGTTATAATTTTGATAAACTACTGCTACTACTTGTAATTAATGTCTTAAGGTTGCTTGTCTATGTAATTTTTTCAAAAATAAATCCACAAAATGCTTCCACAATCTAAACCCGACCCATCTATTTGAATCAGCCCATGATCCGACCCAAGATCTCACACCCCTTTTAGTCCCCCAGATAATTGCTTGTCGACTGAGAATAATCTGCATCTATGCTAAGAATTTATTAATTCCATTGAAGTTTATGCAAACTATAACAAAAAAAACCACTAATAACAATGAATAAAAATTGATCCATCACATGTGTGTAACCTAAATTTTTAGTGATCTTTTATCATATTTTTGTCTCAGTGAATAGACACATTTTGTTGGATCTTGTACTTCCAATCTGAATTTTTGGGAAAGGATTGACATAGTGATCAAAACATTAGACCTGTAATAATTGTTATTCATGTTCAAAGTCTTAAAAGATAGAGTAAATTCTTCTGTCAAACAAAGGTATATACAAACTTAATCATCAATATTTCACATATATAGTGTTTCTTCAACCACCAACTTTTTGTGATTATACATTAGGCTACAATATATGTATGAGATGAGAAATGAGTCGCAAAAAGGAAAAGGAAATAAGTGTTTTACGGTTGAAATATTTATAGCCCTCACCAATGAAGAAATAAGGTCCAAATGACGACGAAGGGCTTGAAAGTCGGACTATTAAGCACAAAACCTATTTCGGAAACTCAGTTAATAACTCAAATGGTCACTCAACTTATGATTTTTCTCTCAGAAAGTCACTCAACTTTGATTCTTACTCCAAAAGTCACTCAACTATGAGTTCTTTTCTCAGAAAGTCACTCAACTTTAATTTTTACTTCAAAAGTCACTCAACTATGAATTCTTTTCTCAGAAAGTCATTCAAGCTATTTAATTGATTTTTTTCATTAAAAAATTTGTTATCAAGTAACTTTTATTTAAAACAAAAATTTTAAGTAATTAAAAAGTTTTTCGCTTAAACAATCAATTTAGTGATCCGGGGTCATATCCAAAATTCATTTAAATGGTTTAATTGAATATCTTTTTTATT
>NW_025818563.1:0-2281 GCF_002878395.1 Capsicum annuum
GTCATTCAGGTTAGAAGTTGTTCTTTGAGGAGCTGCTAATGTAAAAGAAGTAGGGATAGGAGCAGTTCTTATTTCTGAATCAGGACAATATTATCCTATAACAACCCAACTTCGATTCTGTTGTATCAATAATATGGCAGAATACAAAGCTTGCATTATGAGTTTAAGATTAGCTATTGACATGGGAATCCAAGAACTGTTAGTGTTAGGAGACTCAGATTTGTTAGTCCATCAAATCCAAGGAGATTGGGAGACTCGTGATTCAAAGAACCTACCATATCGAGGTTGTTTGCAAGATCTTTGTCAACAATTTGTATCGGTAAAGTTCAAACATATTCCTAGAGATCATAATGAAATTGCTGATGCTTTGCTGACCTTATCTTCGATGCTTCAACATCCCAACAAAAATTATATTGACCCTTTGCATCTACAGATTCATGATCAACATGCATATAGCAATGTGGTTGAGGAAGAACTTGATGGGGAGCCGTGGTTCCATGATTTCAAAGAATATATTCAGAGTGGAAAATATTCTATACATGCCAATGGCAACTGTTGACACCTAATTTTTTTCCTCCACAACTACATTTAATCTCGAGTTTCTTCGATTTTTAAATAAAATCGCAACAATTATTTTTTCCAAATAAATGCCTTTTAAAATAGGTATTTGGGCTAAATTTGTCACTTAAGTGATAATTATATATTTTCGTATTTGCATATACGCGATTGTATAAATGATGTTATTTAAATGAATATTTTCATCAAAATTGGACTTTAAATTAAGCATTATTTGAAAAATAAATTTAAATAATTAAATCTTGATTTAAATACAATTTATTCTTACAAATAATCTATTTGGAGAAATACTAGTTTGATTTAATTAAATCAAGAAGCTTCGGATCAAACAAAGGATTAATTTGTATCTAATTTCAATTGAATTTAGTCAATCTATTTAAATTTGGACCCTAACTGAAATTAATTCGGCCATAATTTCAATGCAATTGGCTGATTGAGTTTAATTAGGTTAAATTTTAAATGAAATTGCCTAAAGTTTCTTCTTTTAGCTATTTAATAAATAGCCAAAATAGCCTAACCTATCCATATCATAATTTAATTCAAGGCTAGTTTAAATTAATCCCCAATTTCCCAAGCCCAACACAACAACCCAATAATAATCAACCTAACCGGCCCAACTTAACACAATAACAATTCAGCCCACCAGAAGCGCAGTTTCTTTTGTATTATCATTTTATTTCAGCCCAACAATAACCTTCCAACCAGGTCCATCCCATATATCTCCTCTCCTTCAGCTAAAACAACAGTATCAACTTCCAATTTTTTGTATGACAATCAACGTACAACCTTTGACTATAAACAACAACTCTCTACCCAAATCCAAGGACCCGATAACACCCCCAACAACTCCCCAACGATCTGAACAACCTAACCTGATCATTCTCACACGCGTCTCACGCGATATTACAACAAAGAAAAACTGTGAATCTTCTAGAAAACAACTTAGTTGTCACCTCCAACGGCTTAAATTCGTGCATCTTGGGATGAAGGTAGAAATTTGGTACATATTTAGGCAATTTTTATTGGTTTGGGGGAGACTATTCCATTTCCCCCATTTTCTATTGGCCTTTCTTGCAAATCAGTTAAAGATAGTCCAAAATAGGGGTCCTTGTTGATAAAACCCCAAGCTAAAGGGGAAATTTGAATTTCAAATTCCAAAATATCCTATTTGTGGAATCCCTAAAAACCCCTAATTCGGTCTTCTATATAAGGAACCATTGCTTCACTATTTTGAAAAAAAAAAGGGATTTTTTCTAAGCTAGCGAGGTCCGAAAAAGAAGAAAAGAGAGAAATTTTGGGGTCGGGAAAAAGTTTGGTAAGGAGAAAAGAAGAGAGGAAGAAAGGTCTGAAAACAAAATAGTTTTTTTTTGTGAAAATTTTCTCTTTCGTTCTTGTTTTTGGGAAGTTCGGCGATCAATTGGAAGTTTCCGAGATAATAACATCAACTCCCGGTGGTGACAGTTCTGCCGATAGCTCGTCGTCCCGTTTGCTGCCCTTAAAGAGGTAAATACACTCTGTTTCCTCATTAATTTGACCACTTTTCCTCTCCGTAGTTGATGTAGTCGTAGTCGTAATTTTGCTTGTTGGAAATTGCTTGTTTTGGAGGCCTCAAAGGCCATGGGTTTTTTTAGTAAAGAAGTATTTGGTTGCACTGTTATGTTAGGATAACCTTTGTCATGGCTACCTATGTGCAATTTCTGCTGAT
>NW_025818564.1:0-1220 GCF_002878395.1 Capsicum annuum
GGTAGTCTTAAAACATAAGCACACAAAATGGCAAAGAATCGGATGAAATAAATCATTCATACATTGCTAATTCAGAGTCCGAAATCTGTTAAAGAAGGGGAAAATAGATTAAAATTAAACACAAACATTTAAATATTTAGGCAAACCTTTGGATGGGTTTTTGAAAACCCATCTTTTTTTTGACAAACGGATCAACGGCACGGAGAAGGTTGGTGGCGGGCAGACGACGGAGATGACCTGGGGCGGCGATGGGTTGTTCACGGAGGAGGTTGGAGAGCAGGGGGGTCTCGTGGCAATGTTGGAGCGGCGTTGGCATGCTGGTTCATTGCCGGAAAGGGGAAAATAGAGGGAGAGATGGTGATGGAGGCTGAGGGGCTGGCGGCGCGGCGCTGGCAGCGGCAAGAACGAACGGTAGGAGGCAGTGGTAGATCTGATATCACCGGAGTAGGCGTTGGCGGCGCATATAGAGGGCGGTGGGAAAGCTATTGGAGAAGGGGGTCTTGCATTATTTGGAATTATCCGGAATCAAAACTGTTCCATTTGTGTCACTTTACTGATAAGACAATTTCTCCATCTCCAAAAAGTCATCCATGAGATCCAGGTGACTAAAAATGTCAAAGTTCTTCTCCTTCTTGACATGGGAGAGTTCAGACATTAATGCTGTCGTCCAAGAGCTAGAGCAACTAACATTATCGTCAGTTCCATCCTCGGACATGGAACCCAATCTTGGAAGGTGATTTGTTTCATACGTAAAGGAACCCTCAGAATGCTGTCGTCGAATGGTGGACTTTTGTCGGCTCTTCTGTTCAGCATTTGCTTGCAGCTGTGCTTCCAAATTTTGAAGCTTGCTGGCCGTCTTTGCACAAATACTCCTGGATGTCTGTAATTCACTGTTCCGGTGTGCCAAAGCTTCTTTCAACATCGTTGTTTCCTCCTCCATTGCCAAAAGGCGTTCTTTAAGTTGCTCATTCTCTTTATGGAACTTCTGCACACTATCCAATGAAAAATCTGGCAAACTGGGCGTTCCTCCTTGGGATTTCTTTACACGGCTGTCCCCATAATCTCTACCCAAACTCTCAACCTCAAGCTTCATCTGGGCCAAGGCTGTAGGCCCAGGAAACTTCTTCCGCACAAGACCACGTAATCTCCGACACTCTGCTTCCAATTTTGTAACTTTCTTCACTCCCTCCAGGTGTTGCTTGTTTGCAACTTCTGCAGAC
>NW_025818565.1:0-1062 GCF_002878395.1 Capsicum annuum
TGGATGGTGCACTGAAGGAGTGCATGCGGCAGATACGAAATTTGAATGAAGAACATGAACAGAAGCTGCATGATGTGATTCAGAATAAAACCAAGAAGTTTGACAAAATGAAGCATGAGTTTGAAGCAAAATTAGCTAACCTGGACCAACAGTTACTCAGGTCTGCAGTGGAAAATTCTGCACTCTCAAGGTCTTTGCAGGAGCGTTCTAGCATGGTGATACAGCTCAGTGAAGAAAAAGCCAAGCTAAAGCAGAAATTGAGATGTTGAAGAGCAATATCGAGTCATGTGAAAGGGAAATAAATTCTCTGAAATATGAACTCCAAATTAACTCAAAGGAACTAGAAATTCGTATTGAGGAGAAAAATATGAGCGTATGGTCTGCAGAAGTTGCAAACAAGCAACACCTGGAGGGAGTGAAGATAGTTGCAAAATTGGAAGCAGAGTGTCGGAGATTACGTGGTCTTGTGCGGAAGAAGTTGCCTGGGCCTACAGCCTTGGCCCAAATGAAACTTGAGGTTGAGAGTTTGGGTAGAGAATATGGGGACAGCCGTGTAAAGAAATCCCAAGGAGGAAGGCCCAGTTTGCTAGATTTTACATTGGATAGTGTGCAGAAGTTCCCTAAAGAGAATGAGCAACTTACAGAACGCCTTTTGGCAATGGAGGAGGAAACAAAGATGTTGAAAGAAGCTTTGGCACACCGGAACAGTGAATTACATACATCCAGGAGTATTTGTGCAAAGACGGCCAGCAAGCTTCAAAATTTGGAAGCACAGCTACAAGCAAATGCTGAACAGAAGAGCCGACAAAAGTCCACCATTCGACGATAGCATTCTGAGGGTTCCTTTACACATGAAACAAATCACCTTCCAAGATTAGCTTCCATGTCCGAGGATGGAAATGACGATAATGTTAGTTGCTCTAGCTCTTGGACGACAGCATTAATGTCTGAACTCTCCCATGTCAAGAAGGAGAAGAACTTTAACATTTTTAGTCACCTGGATCTCATGGATGACTTTTTGGAGATGGAGAAATTGGCTTATCAGTCAAGTGACACAAATGG
>NW_025818566.1:0-1151 GCF_002878395.1 Capsicum annuum
TCGGTGATAGGCTTTTTGATAGATGACGGTCCACTCGCCGTTGGCTTGGACTTTCTTAAGCTTTCAGGCACGAAGCATCTTCCTGACCTAGTCAAACCCCCTACCTCATCTACATCTTCCACTACTTTTTTCCCATGATAGGTCATCACAGTCCGCCCATAATTCCAGGGAACCCTTTTCGTATCAACTATCGAAGGTTGGGTCAGCGATTTGAGGACAATAGACGTTGCTAGTGCTCCTTTCACCATCAAAATGGGCTGACTCAGAGCTCCCACCACTGTCAACTTAGGTTTATCCTGACTTAAATCAACATACCTTTTGGTGTCTTATACTGTGACCAGGGGTTTCTTTGTGCTTTCTTGGGCTTTATCTTCTCTCATTCTTTCCCGGTTCAATGACATTGCTTTCAAGGACTCCGCTACATTCGTCGATTTCTCCTCAGTGGTCTGTATCTTGACAATAGGCTTATAAACCCTCGAAGACTCTTTTCCATCATATATCAATTATAATATATTGGCTTCAACATGGGTTGACAGCAGATTCTGGTTAATGTTTGGACTCTCAGGGGCCTGAACCAGCATCTGATTTGTGTCAATTAAATCTTGGACAGCTCTCTTTAAATGCCAGCATTTCTCGATATCATGGCCTGTCATATTAGAACAGTACACACACCTTAAAGAATATCAAGATTCCTCGGCGGTGGATTTGAAAGCCTTCCTTGAATTGGGCTCAAAACCTTCAACTTTATCAACCTATCAAACAAGCTAGCGTATGACTCCCCAAGAGGTGTGAATTAATTTTTGACTGCTTTCTCCTTATTATACTCGGGCCTAGGCTGAAAACTAGGTCTGGAGGGGTTTTGGTAATTTGGTAGAGTGAAAGGGCAATTTTGTGAAGCTTGCATGTGCCACTGCAGGTAAGAAAGGGTTTGGGCATATGTTGTGCGCTATATACTGGGTACGGGGGTGGTGGAAGGGAATATAAAGGGTTTTGTGGAGGATAGTAATGGTGGGGAGGAATATATGGATCATGGGCATAGACTTGGGCTTGGGATTGGGGATAGGGGCGAGGTGGTCTTTTGGGATAGGAATGGGTTCCAGTTATGACAGTCACCACATCCTCTTTCTTCTTTTTACCTCCAAATGGGCCAG
>NW_025818567.1:0-1554 GCF_002878395.1 Capsicum annuum
GGGCTGGGTTAGGTGTGGAGCTGGGGACGGGCTGGGGAGGGAAAAAATATTTTTATTTTTTTTAATTTTTAAAAACATTTTTAAATTTTTAAAAATATTTTTAAATTAAAAAAGATGGAGGGAAAAAAGGACCTTTTTTTTTAAATTATTTTAATGTAAAATTGATCAAAAATTGATCCCCACTCGCACCCCTAGGCGAGTGGCTACGCTCTCTTTGTCCTAGTCACCATTTCAATGCCACATAGGCAAGGTCAATGGTTAAAGGGTGCAAAATGTTGCTTTTTATTGGGTTAAGGGTCTAGATGACAAACATGTAAGTAGAAGTGTCTAACTTACAAAACCGACATAGTACATAGGTCTAGAAGGTCATTTTACCATGATAAAATAAGAAGTTTGTAGTTAAACTATTTCTAAATAAAAACTTATGACATTCCCTTTTCGATAAATTAAAAAGAAAAATATGTCACATAAATTAAGATAAAAGAGTACAATTCTAATTAATCAAATTATTTTAATGTAATGTATACTTCTACTTTACCTTATATCTTTATAACTGGGTGATATCAAGAATACTTTTCTCAAAAAAATTTAGCTCGTTCCCTTCCTAAGTTATAGTTAAAAGGTCCTAAAAGCTTCTCATTTAACAGAGTACATGGAGGAAATATCAAGTAGAAACTTCTTCTCACCATCGAAGGATGTGTGTAAACACCTAATTTTGTACAAAACCTAATGATTTACGTCATTTTTAGTGTTTAATATATATATGTATTTTATTTTTAGGTCTAAGTTAGATATTTCAATTTTATCTTAGTTTAACAAGGTTTGTTTAAAAGTTTTGAAAACTACAAAAATAGATTTACATTTTAAATAAGTTTTTATTTTCATTATTTGTTTATTTATTTATTTACTAAGAATTTTTTTTTTCATATTTGTTTTCTTCTTTTAATTTTTAACAAATAATCTAGTGATATCAATATTCCGTAATCATGTTTTAAGACTAATTATTTAACTTACTTATAGTTTAATAGTCTTAAATAAATTTTATTTTTTTTATTATTTTTATTTATAACATTAATTTTTTTAAAAAAAAATAATAAAAAACGAAGAAGCCCTAAACTACCCCATCACCCTTTTCCCACAAACCTAAATCACTCCCCCATTATCTCTCAATTTTCCACGTCCACAACCTACACTACCGACACACATACACCATATATAACATACACACGCAGGCAACCAAAAGAGGGGGAGGAATACAATTACAGAGAATAATTTGGGATTAGAAGAGACACGGACAAAGAAGAAGTACACTTAGGGAGATCAAACGAAAAATAAAAGAAAAGAAAAGAGAGCAAAATAACATTCTGTAAGAAGAGAAAAAAAACAAAAAGGAAGAAGAGGAAAAGAAAGAAAAAGAGCCACGAGTTGAGTTCGGGTTTTGTTTCGAGTTTTTGGTATAGCGTTTGCTCCTTTACTCAGTTTAATTCATCACACAGGAGATTGCAAACGAACTGAAAATAGTTGAGGTTCATTTTTATCTTCTGTGTCAATATA
>NW_025818568.1:0-1131 GCF_002878395.1 Capsicum annuum
TACAGGGCAGTTTATGGCGCCACAGGGAGGTTTTAGACCTCAATTTTCTGGTAGACCACCTAGGCCATTATTTTTTTATTCTGCAGCTAGTGCTCCACCACAGCATCAGGGGTTCAGAGGCAGTCAATTTGGGCAAAGAAGTGAGGGTCATAGTTCGCGATCAGTGGGTTATCATGGGCAAGGGAACATGAGCCAATCGAGACCTTCTCGAGAGCTATGTAATCGATGCGGAAAGCATCATATGGGAGTATGTCGAATGGGAACAAATGTTTGTTTTTGGTGCGGTATGACGGGGCATATGATGAGAGAATGCCCACGAAGAGGCGCAGGTGGCGTAGCACGACCTTCGGGATCAGCTGTTGCATCATCGTCACCGGTATCTTATTCTGGTAGAGGCGCACAACCTGCGGGTCACGCTAGAAATGAAAAAAGAGTCGTCAGTTCCAGCGGGACTCAAAATCGTGCTTATGCTTTAGCGGATCGACAGAATCTAGAGGCTTCCCCAGATGTGGTTACGGGTACGTTGCCCATATTTTCATTTGATGTATATGCTTTAATTGATTCGGGTTCTACATTATCATATGTTACTCCTTTGGTTGCTGGAAAGTTCAAAAGAACCCCCGAATTGTTAAATAAGCCGTTGGAAGTGTCTACCCCGGTTGGGGAATCTATTATTGCTAGAAAAGTTTATAAAGATTATGTAGTAACTGTGTGTGGTCGATACATGATGGCCAATCTTGTGGAACTAGAAATGGTAGATTTTGATGTTATAATGGGTATGGATTGGTTGGCGTCTTGTTATGCCAAAATTGACTGTTGTACGAAAAGATGTATTTACATTTTCCTAATGAAGCGGTTATTGAATGGCAACGTAAGATTGGCGCACCAAGAGGTAGATTTATTTCTTATTTTAAAGTGAGAAAAATGATTTCCAAGGGCTACATATGTCATTTAGTTAGAGTAAAGGATACGGAATCGGAATCACCAGATCTTCACACTGTACCAGTAGTAAGTGAATTTCTTGATGTCTTCCCTGAAGATCTTCCAGGTTTACCTCCTGAACGAGAAGTAGAATTTGGTATTGATGTGATACCAGGCACTAAGCCAATCTCAATTCCTCCGTATAGGATG
>NW_025818569.1:0-1667 GCF_002878395.1 Capsicum annuum
CCGCCAAGAGGAAAAACAAAAAGATTCGCCGATCGAACCGGCAAAAATAAACCGAATTTTAAAGGAAAAAAAAGGAAGGGATGCAACACGAGGACTTCCCAGGGGGTCACCCATCCTTGTACTACTCCCGCCCAAGCATTCTTGACTTCGGAGTTCTGATGGGATCCGGTGCGTTAGTGCTGGTATGATCGCATCCGTCATTCCCAGTACTCCAAATTCTATTATGCCTTTTTCTCCTCCGCCGCCCGTCACACCCCGCACGCGCTCCCCTGCGCCTCGCCCCCTTTCTCATTTCCACCAAGCGAAAAAACAAAAAGATTCACCGATCGAACCGGCACAATTAAACTGAATTTTAAAGAAAAAAAAAGAAAGGGATTCAACACGAGGACTTCCCAGGGGGTCACCCATCCTAATACTACTCTCGCCCAAGCACGCTTAACTTCGGAGTTCTGATGGGATCCGGTGCGTTAGTGCCGGTATGATCGCATCCGTCATTCCCGGCACTCCAAATTCTATTATGCCTCTTTCTCCTCCGCCGCCTGTCACACCCCGCACGCGCGCCCCTGCGCCATGCCCCCGTTCTTGTTTCCGCCAATAGGGAAAACAAAAAGATTCGCCGATCGAACCAGAAAAAATAAACCGAATTTTAAAGGAAAAAGAAAGGAAGGGATGCAACACGAGGACTTCCCAAAGGGTCACTCATCCTAGTACTACTCCCGCCCAAGCACGCTTAACTTCGGAGTTCTGATGGGATTCGGTGTGTTAGTGCTGGTATGATGGCATCCGTCATTCCCAGCACTCCAAATTCTATTAAGCCTCATTCTCCTGCGCCGCCCGTTACACCCCGCACGCGGGCCTCCGCGCCTCGCCCCTTTTCTTTTTTCCGCCAAGAGGAAAAATAAAAAGATCCGCCGATCGAATCGGCAAAATTAAACTGAATTTTATAGGAAAAAAAAAAAGGAAGGTATGCAACACGAGGACTTCCCAGGTGGTCACCCATCCAAGTACAACTCTCGCCCAAGCACGCTTAAATTAAGAGTTCCGATGGGATTTGGTGTATTAGTGTTGGTATAATCGCATCCGTCATTCCCAGCACTCCAAAATCTCTTATGCCTCTTTCTTCTCCGCCGCCCGTCACACCTCGCACGCGGGCCTCCACGCCTCGCCCCCTTTCTTGTTTCCGCCAAGAGGAAAAACAAAAAGATACGTCGGTCGAACCGGCAAAATTAAACTGAATTTTAAAGGAAAAAAAAAAGAAGGGATGCATCACGAGGACTTCCTAGGGGGTCACCCATCCTAGTACTACACTCGCCCAAGCACGCTTAACTTCGATGTTCTGATGGGATCCGGTGCGTTGGTGCTGGTATGATCGCGTCCGTCATTCCCAGCACTCCAAATTCTATTATGCCTCTTTCTCCTCCGCCGCCCGTCACACCCCGCACGCGCGCCCCTTCGCCATGCCCCCGTTCTATTTTCCGCCAAGAGGAAAAACAAAAAGATTCGCCGATCGAACCGGCAAAAATAAATCGAATTTTAAAGGAAAAAAAAAGGAAGGGATGCAACACGAGGACTTCCCAGGGGGTCACACATCCTTGTACTACTCCCGCCCAAGCATTCTTGACTTCGGAGTTCTTATGGGATCCGGTGCGTTAGTGCTGGTATGATCG
>NW_025818570.1:0-1504 GCF_002878395.1 Capsicum annuum
TCCAGAGGTTTGTAAATGGGCTAGTTGCTCGTCTTTATAATGCAGTGGCCCCATAGATGAAAGTATTAACCTATTATGAGATAGTGGATCTTGCTAAAATGATTGAGCACAAGGATCGTACGGAGGCAACTTATGAGGTTCATAAGAAGGCTAAGATGGGTGGATCTTTCAGTGGTGACTACGTGCAAATCGGAGAGAGAAAAATAAGGGAAAGCATCAGGTCCATCAGACAGAGAAAAATTTGGTTTCACAGTCTATGTATAAGCCACCTTCTAGACAGGGTACACAGGGGTCTTTAGCATCTCAGGGATATCATAGTTCTGGCCAGATATATGCCACTACTCCATCCTGCCAAACTTCTGGCAAATCACATATGAGCCAGTGTCGTGTTTTGACTGGAGAGTGTTTTTTATGTAGGTCATCGCATTAGGGATAGCCCTCAGGCTTAGAGAAATATTAGTCAGGGTTCTGGTCAGGTAGTTACACCTAGTCAAACTACTCGTAATACTATAGGTAATGGAAATAGAGGCTGAGGTAATAGAGATTGGGTTGCTGGCAATCAAACACAAGAAAATGCTGGTAGAGAACAGCCAACAGTTTTTGCATTGGCTAGGAGGATATTCAGGCCTCAAATGTAGTGGTCACATGTATTCTTTCCATTTGTTATTTTGATGCATATGCTTTGATTGATCTGGGTTCCACCCAGTCTTATGCATCCTCATACTTTGTTGTGAGATTGGACAGCCAGCCATAGATGTTAAATTATCCTTTTCTTGTTGCTACTCCCATGGGAGATTCCTCATTAATTGAGTATGTGTATCATGATTGCGAGATTATGGTGGGAGGTAGGGATACCTTTGCTAACCTGATTATACTTGATATGATTCAATTTGATGTGTTGATGGGCATGAATTGGTTATCTCTTTGCTATGCTACCATAGATTGTCATGCAAAGATAGTTTGATTTGAGATACCCTATGAATCTAGTTTTGTATTTGAAGGAGGGTTAAGTTTCAAAGGTTAGTAAAGTTATATATTTTATAAAGACCCAACGACTATTAAAGAAAGGTTATATGGGTCTCTTGGCTATGATAAATGATGCTAGAGAGGGACCACTTAGTTTGGAGGAGCTACCTGTAGTGAAGGAATATTCTAATGTATTTCCTAAGGAGTTGCCAGGATTACCTCCAGCACAAGAGATAGACTTCGGTATTGATTTAGAACCTGACACTATGCCAATATCTATACCCCTATATCGTATGGCACCAGCAGAGTTGAAAGAGCTCAAACAGCAATTGGAAGACTTACTAGATAAGAGTTTCATCAAACCGAGTATATCGCTATGGGGTGCACCCATTTTGTTTGTAAAGAAGAAAGATGGGTCTTTAAGAATGTGTATTGACTACAGAAAGCTAAACAAGGTAACAATACCAAACAAGTATCTGTTGCCTCGTATAAAGGACCTGTTTGATCAATTACAAGAAACTGCTCATTTTTCAAAGAT
>NW_025818571.1:0-2341 GCF_002878395.1 Capsicum annuum
TTCTAATGATAATAATTCTTCGGTAGTGAAACTGAAGTTCAGGAGGGGCAAGATAGTTGATCTCCAGCAAGAAACTAGCATCCCTAGGAGGCAGATATTTCGATGGGGACGACATGTGGGTGAAAGCCAGGACAGCAATATAAGAAAGAGAATCTTTAAAAAGAAAGGAGTTGATGGTGACAAAAGTAATACCATCCCTATCTCTGGAAAAATTATTTTGAGGCATCAGGATGTGCAAGAAAAGAAAGATGTGTAGGGTTTGTTGAATAATGTGATTGAAGAGATGGCGAGTAAGCTTGTTGAAACCGGGAAGAGCAAGGTTAAAGCTTTGGTGAGAGCTTTTGAGACAGTGATTTCCCTCCACAATAAACCTTCTGCTGTCAGTTTCTTGATTAACTAATAGAATTTTATAACAAATAGGAGCAATTGCAAATATAGTGGTTGATATAGCCTTTCTGACCTGGTTTACATATGTTTGCCCTGTTTCTCATTCCGACTCATCTTCTTAACAATTTCTTGATGCTTGCCGGTTCTGTTCTCATGATTGAATAAATTCAATTTCTTCTGGGTGCATTTACTTTGAATTGGGAGATAAAGCCGCGCAAGACTACAATTTCTTTTTCACTTATGGAGGTTGTGATAGTGACGTTAAATCAGTGGGTGTTTGGATGTAGACATTCTAATGTTAGGCTGGTTGCTCAGTGGACATATATTGTTGTTGGACTCATTTACGAGGGATTTGTTCATACTTTCTGTTGAATAAGCGCATTGAAGAAGGCACATCATGTGGAAATACCATCCAAAAGACTAATTAGAACATTAAAATCCTACAAATAACACTTGAATCACTTCAGTTAAAATCCTACTAAGATTGATTTGCTGAGAAGCAAAAGACCAATTTTCCTTCAGTTGTCAATGCAGCAGTGACGCGACTTCAGAATCTTCATGGAGAATTGACATGGCTTCTAATTCTTCTCGAGCGTCTTACGTGGGTGATGACTTCTTCTCCTCCACTTGCCTAAATTTCACAAGGAAAATATATAAGTAAGAAAATAGATTTGGCTATTCAAAAAGGATTGTTTATGTTCAGAGAAGATAGAATATACCAAGTTAAATACACTCACATGCTTGGAAGGAATCCTCTCATATGTAGTGAAACTTCCATATGAAGGTGAACCCATTGAGAACTCAGATGCAGCCAAGGATTCTCTCCTGTTACTCTTTCTAGGTTTCTTCTCAATGCTCTGATCCTCATCATCCTCTGATTTGGGCTATTTCTTGCTATGAGATGAACTTATTTGAAAGATGCTCATCTCAGACGGACGTCTCGCTCCTGCGACATCGACCTCTGTTGTCCAATTTTGAGAGGAATGTTTCTCTTTGACATGGTATGAGGCAAATTTCTTACTTGAGACTGCTACTGGATGAAAAGTCTTATCACTTCTTCTCTTCACGTAGAGAACTTTACCGGCCAGCAGACCCAGTACAAGTGAGGAAATTCCCAGGATCTGATATGCACCAACATTATCTTCATCATGTCTTATTGGAGACTCCCATCATTTCCAAAGGTTGGGCTTCTTCAACAGCAGAAATTTCATTCACTATGCTTTCAAGATTGTCAATCATCGACTCAAGTGCATTATCAGTAATGAAAGATTGGGATTCAGCCAACTCAACCTCAACATTAGAAGTTGTAAGCCCTTGGTCCAAATCTCTTTCTGAACTATCAGATTCATTCCCCTCAGCTGGGACAACAGAAACTTTTTCAGTCTCCACCAAATCATGCTTTCCTTGTTCTACATCCTTTTCTAAGCTATCAGCCCCATTTACCTCGGCTAATTGAATTGCGGAAGCTTCTTCAATCTCCAACACATCCACTCCTTCAATTTCAACTTCCCCACCATCATCTAAATCAGCATCCATTTGAAATTCTCCCTCATCTGGCTCGGTTTCAGATTCTTCATCCTCTTCTAACTCAATTGGTTCAAACTTTTTATCCAATTGCTCACTACCAGTACTGCCTTTCAAATATTCGTGATATATATTGCTACTCTCTTCTAGAGCAGTCAAGTTCATGAATTTAATCGGATGCACATCATCTATTCTACCAAGTTCGTTAATCAACTTTGAGAAATAAAAAACCACTTCACCCGAGAATTGCTTAAAGTAACTATTAGCCTTAGGTAAGACTGGAAAAGCCAAGACCGAAATATGTGATGGAATACTGACATTAGAGAATCTTAAGTCTATAATAGACCCAGGGGTAGCAAGTATAGGAGAATCAGTTACTGAGAATGATAAGAAAGCAATCATAAGTACCAACATCAGAGATAAGAACCTC
>NW_025818572.1:0-1057 GCF_002878395.1 Capsicum annuum
AATTTAGGTTAATAACATCGCATGTACATTCTAATAGTTCTATTAGAGCCAAAACATTGATTTTAGGATAGAAGGATCTTTAGTTTGGGTCCTCAAGCTTTTGGACTCCTTTTCATGTATTGGATGATTTTGGTAAAAATGTCGTTTAGTTGTGAGGCCTATATTTCATCAAAACAACTCTGGATGAAGATTTCAACGATGCCCTTGAGTTAAAATACTGAAATTAATAGTGTGGCATATTTGTTTACATTTATGGGATTCTAAATTAATTTCAATGGGTCAATGGATACGTGGAAAAGAGCAAGTTTCAGCTGGTACAACCGTTTAAGTGGAACTTTAGTCTCTTAAAGGGTGGTTGCTTAAGTGTTAAAGGAATCGTGCTAGTTGCCAAGCTAGTCCCTCATATCTCTTTAGCAAAGGCTCAAACACTTTATCAGATATCTTCTAAGTGATTTATTGCCCACTTTAGCGAAGGTCAGCCAAATACAAAGATCACTTCATGATCATATGCTGCTTTAGCATTAATGACTTTAGCAGTAAAGTGATTGCTTAAGCAGAAACTATAGGCACATTATATTCCCTTCTTCACTCACTTTTCTCTTATTTTTCAAGTCTCAACGTCCACTAAACCCTTGAAAACTTGGAGAATTTGGGAAAGTGATACTTGGGTGATCGTGGAGTATTGGTAAGATCGAGAAAGTCATTTCCTTATCATAGTACTCATTACATTTTCTTCTAATTCTTAATTTAACTATCCGTTTTGTCATAAATCCATAGCATATTTATGATTTGATTAGGTCGTTTTTTGAACTTAGAATTTACTTATTCTTGTGGATAAATGATCCTTGAGCATAGAGAGACATGGTGACAGTTTTAAAGTTATGATTTAGCAAGCAGGCCTCACATGGGATTTTAACTTGATTTTTGGAACCAAAGCATTAAAATTCAATTTGGGTATCATTATCCTTGTACTAATGTTTAGAATACTATTTTGATAGGGTGGTATCGTCCAGAGGCTTTTTAGAAGGAAAAATCTCCAATTTAGCAATCTTTAGCG
>NW_025818573.1:0-1719 GCF_002878395.1 Capsicum annuum
ATTTTAATACCTAAAACTTTAAAAGCAGAAAAGCATAGAATCCTGAGATGCCATGAAATTACAGAGAAACTGGGAAGAGGAAGACACGTACCAGAACTATTAGTGAAATCAGCAGTCAAGTCTGAGAAACCAAAATTTTGAGGCATCTCCCCAAGAAATCCAAATGAAGTAGTGTCAGCATCCAGAAGAGGTTCATTAAGAGGTTGTGTGTTAGACTTCACACTACTAAATGACGAAACAAATGCATCACCCATTGCCGAACGTGACTCCAAGTAACTGCCGTGAGGACCAAAGGCAAACGGAGAATTCCCACCATAGACAGGTTCTTTCTTAATAATCCTCCCTTCTATTATTTGTCTCAACCCCATGTTAGAGGGATATCCCAAAAACATATTAGGAGGAGCATCAATTTTTCTACTTTGAGAAGGAATATCAACTGCTGTTTGTATACAAGAGAGAACAGATGAGCTGTTGTTACTGAATACATTGGGTTTATCAGCACGTACATGTTCATGCATCCATTAGGTTTTGCAGCAGTTCCAACATTTTCAGCAGCACCACAAGTTGAATTTTGATGCACTACAATAAGGAAAAAAAACTTAAACATTAACTTGAGACAACAACACAAGCTTATCAAATGCAGGTTCTAGCAAGAACAAAGATAACAAACAAATAAAAGGCAATGAAGATAAGGATAAGTCTAGACGAGCTTAGGGACAGGCTTCAAACTGAACATAGTGCTTGTTATTCTTGTTGCAGAGAAGATCAGACAACTTATTATTTTCACGTTAAGAGTTTCTTGTAGAGGGTGCTGAATCCATTTTGCAACTTTGGAGGCCTTGTAAAGCACAGAGAGGCTCATTTTGGTAAAATCATTAGCAGTATTCATAAGTATATCTGTTTTTGCATGAATCATCAAAGTAACTCTCAAAAGTTCATCATTCCTCCACTGTTGCATGTCATTCTTAATAAACTTTGTTGTCGAATCAAACAAATGTGTTTTTCTTACACAAATAGCCTAGTGCTTTTTGAGGAAAATTGGTGAAGTTCAGTGGGTTTTCTATTTTCACACACAAATTGCCCCGTTTGTATTCTCGGAGTCTTGGTCCACGCTCTAGTTGAGCCTGACACGAGGGTGGATGAAAGTCCCACATTGATTGGGAATTGATTCACGATCTACTTACATGAACTTGAGCAATTATCCCCCCTTGAGATAGCTTTTGAGGTTGATTTTGGTCCAGATATCACATCTTTAAATGGTATTAGAGCCAGGTCCATCCACGTTGAGCTCCCAAACCACTCTCTTGTTGGGTCTGGGCGTGAAGGTGGTGTTAGAGTAGGTGAAAGTCCCACATTATTGGGGAGTGAACTGTCAGTCTTCTTATATGGACTTGAGCAATCCTCCCCTCAAGTGCTAGGTTTTGGGGTTGAGTTAGGCCCAAGATCCTTTCTTTACACAATCAACCATCTTTTCTTACATTGGAAACGGACAGAGCAGCTGTAGAGAATGTTTTCAACCTGAAGGGGATCAGGTGGGTAGAACCTAGGAGCATTTAAAAAGTACTAAGCAGCTGGAACGAGGATGTAAATGTACATGTAAATGTAAAAAAGTACATACGGGTACGTAGAATTTGTATCACAGAAAAAAAACTTCAACTTGAGTTCAAGTATGAATAACTTTCAAGTGAATTAAATACCACCCTAACAGTATAATACCAT
>NW_025818574.1:0-1891 GCF_002878395.1 Capsicum annuum
AATATTGGCAGCTCTGCACATATGCTCTTTGTCACCGAATTTCAACTATAGTGGATAAGAATACTTTGAACACACATGCTCAAAATTTCTCTTTGATCGGCCCACTTTATCACCACTAGTTTTTTATTTTTTAATTTATTTTGAAATCCGTTGTTGACTTCTATTATATTTCTACATACTATCCAAACACTGATATTAAAGGAAAAAAATATGAAAAAGAAGAGAGAAACAAAGTTGATCTTTCAAAAATTAGGAAATTTAGGGCTAGTTTTATAATTGAGGGTGTGAATTGAGGTCTGCTTTTTGGGCAAACAAAGAAGTAAAATTATATTGTAGTTCCTTCCTTACAATTGCAGAGGTGGGGGAAGTATATATGTTTGAGCCAATAGAAGAAATGAGGGGGCTATGGAGGTCAACAATGGAGTGATTTAAAAAATATATTTTTTAAAATTCATTTTGCAACTATTTGGGAAAAAATTATTCCGGAGAAATTTTTACAAGTTATGAAGATGATGACGAAAACGAAGAGTGAATAGCTACGATTATAGATATATTTGCATCAATATGGACAAAGTAGCAAATGAAGGTGGAAATGAGTGTGGAGGAAGAGTTGGAGAAGGAGAAGAGAAAGAAGAACAAATAAAAGAAATAAAAAATGACAAAATTTAGTCGTTCATGCGCTCAAAATATATGCAACACACATATTGTGTCAACTCAACAAAAAGCGCCAAAATGACACACTTTGTAGCTGCTTTAATTGCTTAAAATGAACAATGTCCACCTTAAGAGTCAAAGTGAAATATCATGCTCAACTTGGCACGATCTTTCACATTGACACCTAAGGTGGACGTTATTCATTTTAAGAACCTAAAGCAGCAACAAAGTGAGTCATTTTGGCACTTTTTGCATAGTTGAAAAAAATCTTAGGCGCGTGTCTACAAATATATCCACTTGAATTTTAAAAGCAAATTAAAATGTGCCAAGTATTTTTTTTACTTTTCACGTCAGCCACTAATATATTAAAAAGGGGAAAAAGAAAAATCTTTTTATTTTCTACTGATAAATCTTTTTTACTCTGTTTTTTTATTAATGGCTGCTTCTCCATTTTTGTTCATCTTCTTCCTTGTCTCTTTTACCTTCCTCTCCTTCCATCAACTCCCTTATTGGCTTTTTCAAACTTTCCACATCACAAACTTTCTCATTGACCTATCACACGTCTCAATTCCTAGTCCAATCTTGATTTTCTCCACCACCATTTTTGCATTCATATGTCACTCTGCCATCATTGACCATGTCAATATTGGCAGCTCTGCACATATGCTCTTTGTGACCGAATTTCAACTATAGTGGATAAGAATACTTTGAACACTTTCGTGCTCAAAATTTCTCTTTGATCGGCTCACTTTATCACCACTAGTTTTTTATTTTTTAATTTATTTTGAAATCCGTTGTTGACTTCTATTATATTTCTACATACTACCCAAACACTGATATTAAAGGAAAAAGATATGAAAAAGAAGAGAGAAACAAAGTTGATCTTTCAAAAATTAGGAAATTTAGGGCTAATTTTATAATTGGGGGTGTGAATTGAGGTCTTCTTTTGGGGCAAACAAAGAAGTAAAATTATATTGTAGTTCCTTCCTTACAATTGCAGAGGTGGGGGAAGAATATATTTTTGAGCCAATAGAAGAAATGAGAGGGCTGTGGAGGTCAACAATGGAGTGATTTAAAAAATATATTTTTAAAAATTTGTTTTGCAACTATTTGGGAAAAAATTATTCCGGAGAAATTTTTACAAGTTATGAAGATGATGACGAAAACGAAGAGTGAATAGCTACGATTATAGATATATTTGCATCAATATGGACAAAGTAGCAAATGAAGGTGGAAA
>NW_025818575.1:0-1274 GCF_002878395.1 Capsicum annuum
TAATGGCGGGGTGTGATAGCTAACCGTGAAGCTGCGAGTCTAATGGATGAACACTGGACCTCATGTTGGCTGACATGAGGGTTGGGCATAGAGACCATGTATGATACTATAAGGTACATGGGAATCCTCTAAGTACACTGTATATATATGTATCATAGAGAGTGAAGGGCACTTAGGAATCATCTACTCTAATGGTATCTTTGGTTCGTTCCGCTTTACACATTGGAGCCCATTTAGGGGGTTACACTGGACCCATATAGCCTGGGGTTGTTTTAGGACGGTTAAGCTAAACATACCCAGGTTAATGGTTTTTAATGCATGCTAAACCCGACTCTTTTACCCGACATAGTTATATATACATATGTTTGTGTTTATTTGGTTGGTTTACTTGGTTTTACTGGATGGAATTTTTTATCCTTATCTTGAGGCTAGTATTCACCCGCTAACCCATCTTTGGGCGGCTGTATTCCTACGTGATGCAGGAACCAGCCATTCTACTCCTTCTTCTTAGTTATCGAATCTTAGGATCAACATAATTGGATTGAAGTGGTGAGCTTCCATACTCTAGAAGGATCCATTTCATATCATGGTCATCTTTTCATATTTTTGTTATTTTATGGATATTGCTTTTGGCTATGTGTGGGGCATGTCCAACATGATATTATTCTTTTAGTTAGAGGATTTGGTGGAACTACTATAGGTTGGACTGGGCTGGATCGACAGTGGTAACAGTCTTAGTATTGGTATTGGAATAGGGCTATTACCATTTGACTGAATTATGATTGTTCCATCCTTTTATGTCCTATTATAGAAAGAAACTTAGTTTTTATATTGATTTGGTTATGGTTTATGGTTGGTATTTGATGGTTGGACTTGTTTGGGTTTTTCACGGTTATAGACTTATCCTAGATTCTAGAATCGAAATAAACGATGTCTTAATTATATGATTAGAATTCATTCAAGTCAGGGTATGAGTATTTATTGTTTCGGTTGGGTAACAAGGGTGGTCCCTGGTCTAGGATGGACTTAGGATGCCCATTATGACAAGGCCATGGTTCATTTAATGTCACTATGAATAGGTCCATAAAACCCACTATGACATATTACGACTCATGGGGAGTGTCATAGTTTGGGAAGTGGGTTTAAAAATTCAGATTTTTCAAGGACGAAAATCCAGGGTTTCACTTGGTTTCCTTGCCTTTTGGCTCGGAAACCTGCCACTTCTCAATCCAAATACTTTGCTTCCTCATCCAAATCAGACTCATAGGCCCTTG
>NW_025818576.1:0-1013 GCF_002878395.1 Capsicum annuum
TCACACCTTCATGAATTTTCATCCCATTACCATACTCATGGAATGAGTTATAGCCTTCAGACCAATCAACAAATTACGATAATGCCAATGGACCTTGGCTGAGTCAAGACCTTATCCAAATGGTCCCCAAACGACTCCAAACTTAGTAAGAATACATAAGGTACCCTTAACAACATTACCTTAAACTGAAATACATATATTTCACTTATAAATACAAAATGCACGTTGCTGACATCCAACACCGCACACGATCCTTAACCATGCCTTCGCCTCCTTGGGCTTACACCAAGATCTCATCAAATCATCTTCAAATTTTAGGACATGTCATGAAACATATATCAATTCTTATGGACTTATGTTATATCAATTTGACTTACCTCAAATTCAGCTCATCTTTTAGCATATGTTGCATGCATAGCTAACGAGGGTATGACCTAGTTGGCACACACAATCTTGACGGTGGTGAAGCCCTAAAGTTAGGTAGTTAAGAAGATGATCCATATTTATCATGAAACTATGTTCCAAGAGTGTTAAAGCTATAGACTATAAATATTGGTCTTGATCATGCATAGATATTGTCCTGGATATAAATAAGGCATCAAGTTGAGTATCCACCAAGAAGGTTTGACTTAAGTTTTGACAGAAGGGATGTGAAGCGGTCACCTAAGAGCATCGAACTCAAGATTGGAACTCAAACCTAGCTATCCAATAGGTTGCGAGGAATGGCAGGAGAGTCCTTATAAAATGAAGCCATATAGGATAAGTGGGTAATGAAGCTGAAAGCATGGGCAAGTGGAGCTTGCAGTTGAGATAGTGTTATACAAGGCAAGAACAAGTCTAGCACCAAGCGAACCATCAAGATGTGTCAATGTAAAAAGGGACCTGAGTATAGGATTCTTTACAGGAAGATGAGGGTCAAAGTTAGGTAGAGGTAAAGCCATCAGGTCTGTGAGCGGCATATCAAAACCAAACCAATTTATGGAGAGGTGTTGTGCCAAAGTACTAAGGGTAAG
>NW_025818577.1:0-1115 GCF_002878395.1 Capsicum annuum
ATTTGAAACTTCTATGTAAGAGACTTTTGCATTGACTTTGAAAAGGGTAAAATTTGAGTCTTTGCTATTGGAGTTTTTCTTTCATTTGAAATTAACATACATTTTTTATTTCGCGGAATAAATAATTTTATACCGTTGGGCTTTGCTTCTAAACTAAAAAAGTTATGGAGATCAGTTTTTTAATCCAAATCTCACCTCTTTCATTTACGAAATTGCACTTACTACTAAAGAATGTGACGGAACATATAGATGTGATTCCTCCATATTTAGATAGGGAACTCTCTCTAACTAAATCTCTCCACGTTTAGTATTTTACCAATTCGCAACAAATTGAGCAAGTGAGATTCTATTAAATGCATTTGAGGAGATTGTAAATTGCATTATGTAATTTTATGTTTTCTTTTTAACAAATTACTACAATTATTATAAACACATCAAAATAAGTAGTAGGTTACATTTTGGTGTTTGGACTTAGAGTAAAGAATACGTTCAGCTAATGAATAGTCACATCAAAATAAAAAATCAAAGTGAAGGAATTTGTGTGAAACTTTTACGGTGAGACTTATGCAAGTACTTGAAAATTTTAATTACGGAAAAGGTATGAATATACCCCTGAACTTTGATAAATGGTATAGATATACCCTTCGTCATACTTTAGGTACAAATGCACCCTTGCCGTTAATGAAAAAGTATATATATACCCCTGAACTTTGATAAATGGTACAGTCATACTTTAGGTAAAAATATACGCTTGCCGTTAATAAAAAAGTACAAACCTTTATAATTGATTCCACGGTTCGACTGCACGAGCTACATGTCACAGGGAGTTGACTTTAATTTAGCGTTGCTTCAAGATTCAATGATGCATTATGCTAAATTACA
The DNA here is from genome assembly GCF_002878395.1 of Capsicum annuum. Taxonomy (NCBI): domain Eukaryota; kingdom Viridiplantae; phylum Streptophyta; class Magnoliopsida; order Solanales; family Solanaceae; genus Capsicum; species Capsicum annuum. The sequence continues at coordinate 883 of NW_025818577.1, forward strand.
ATAAACATATCAACTTTAATATCAATATGTTTCAAAGCAAATCGCTGTGAATGCATTTCATGTTGTACATAACAAAAAAATGTTCACATAGGCAGCAGTCCTTGCTTTAATTTTTTCTTTTTTCCTCTTTCCTTTGATACTAAATTCGTAAGTAATTTATTCCAATATGAAAATTCAAGTGAAAGGGATTTGTGTATTAAGTAGCTTTCGTTGAAATTTCCACAACAAGAAAA
>NW_025818578.1:0-1492 GCF_002878395.1 Capsicum annuum
GTCGATCAATTGAGGAAAACCCCGGCTCAAATATCATTATTATCCCTGCTGCTACATTCTAAAGAACATTGTCAGGCATTGATTAAGTTGTTGAATGAAGCATACGTCCCGAAGGAAACTACGGTATGTCAAATAGAAAAGATGATTCGTAGAATATTTGAAGCAAATAGAATCACTTTCACTGATGATAAGTTACCCACAGAAGGTTCTGGTCATAATAAGGCTTTGCATCTGACTATCAAATGCGAAGGATATTACATAAAAAGGGTAATGATCGATGGAGGTTCAGGAGTAGATATCTGTCCTTTCTCTACTTTGCAAAAATTAAAAATCAGCCCAGATAGGATTCGGTCCAATAATGTATGTGTTCGGGCTTTTGATGGTGCAAAACGAGACACAATTGGTGAGGTAGATCTTGCTTTGGTTATTGGACTAGTTGAGTTTATGATCACCTTTCAAGTAATAGACATGGATACTTCCTACAACCTACTTTTAGGAAGACCAGGGATCCACACGGCCAGAGCCATACCTTCTACGTTGCATCAAGTAGTTAAGTTTGAACACGACAATCAGGAAATCATTGTATATGGAGAGGATGACCTTCACATACATCGAGATCCTTCTGTACCCTGTATCGAAACAAAAAGGGGTTGTGAATCCTCCATTTATCAAGCCTTTGAAATTGTGACAGCCGATCAAGTCGTGGAAGGCACGCCGATTCCAAGGCCTCAGCTCTCTTCTACTTCAATCATGGTGGCTAGCCAAATGCTACAAAATGGTTACGAACCGGGAAAAGGATTAGGGGTTTCGCTGCAAGGAATTATAAACCCTGTAGATCCATATGGTAGCCGCGACTCCTTTGGCTTAGGCTTTAAGCCTACCGCGGCATATAGAAAATGGGCAAAAGAGTAAAAGAAGAAGGCTTGAAAATTGACAAGTCCGTTTCCACACATTAGCCAATCTTTCATGAAATCTCAAAAGGAAGAAAATCAATACCCATATGCTAACAAGGATGTGGATGAAATATGTCAAGGTCTCAGGGAAATGTTTCATGAAACAAACATGGTTCAGATGGGTGAAGGCCCTAGCTATGCAGATGTGCAGTTTGTCGGGCCAAATATCAAGCTCACTAACTGGGAAGCCACTCCTCTCCCCACAAGGAAGGAGTCTTGGTAGTTTATTTTATTGTTTCGTCTTTCTTTCTTTTGTATTTTGGACTATTCTTAGGGTTGTAGTCCACATAGTTTAGTTGCTCTGCTTTCATGTTAACCCTCCTATCCTTTCCGATTCAACTAAATGAAATTCAAGTTTTCTAGTAAATTTATCTTTTCTTCCCTCTTTTAATTTTTATTTTTATCCTATTTCAGTTATGTTAATACTGGCTCCAATAACATGGCATGTACGTGGAGTTCACATTTAGACCCTAAAAAGTTGTCTAATCTCGCATCAGTAAACCAAACGGTAGATGAATACGATGAAGGTGAAGCTGATA
>NW_025818579.1:0-1461 GCF_002878395.1 Capsicum annuum
GCATTTTTCGGCCAAATCGGTGTGCTATAGCCCACGGTTTTGGGGATGGGCCTGAGGTTCGGGCATGTTGTGGGACAAAAATCAATTGTGGTATGCTAGGGAAGTTGGGGATCATCCCAGTATGATCCGTTTAATTTTTCATGGCCATATGGGTTGACAAACGAGCGATACGGCGTGAACGAGGCATTTTTGGGATAAATCGATACACTATAGTCACAGTTTCGAGGGTGGGTCTAGGGTTCGGGCGAGCTGTGGGCTTAAAATTGACCAGAACGTGCAAGAGAGGTTAGGGATTATTCCAGTGTGGTCTGTTTAAATTTTCGTGTCCATTTGGGTGGACAAATGGGTGAAACGGAGCGAACGGGGGTTTTCGACCAAATCAGTGTTTCATAGCCTATGATTTTGGGGGTGGACCATGGGTTCGGGCGTGCTGTGGGCCAAAAATTAACCAGGGCGTGCCACGGATATTGGGGATCATCCTAGTATGGTTTAATTTTTCGTGGCCATTTGGTTGGACAAACGGGCGAAACTGCACAAACAGGGATTTTTTGGACCAACACGGTGTGCTATAGCCCACGGTGTCTGGGGTTGGCCCGGGGTTGGGCGTTCTGTGCACCATAAAATGATCAGGGTAAACCAGGGAAGTTGGGGATCATCCCAGTGTCTTCCGTTAAATTTTTCATGGATATTTGGGTGGACAAATTGGGGAAACGGCGCAAACGGGGCATTTTTGGGCCAAATCGATGCGCTATAGACTACGGTTTCGGGGGTTGACACGGGGTTCATGCGTACTGTGGTCCTAAAATTGATCGGGACATGCCAGGGAGGTTGAGGATCATCCCAGTGTGGTCCGTTTAATTTTTTGTGGCCATTTAGGTGGATAAACAGATGAAACGGTGCAAAATGGGCATTTTTTAGCCAAATCGGTGTGCTATGGCCCATGGTTTCTGGGGTGGGCCGGGTGTCCCTGCATACTGTCCAGGGTTCCAAGTGTGGTCGATTTAATTTTTTGTGGCCATTTGGGATGACAAATAGGTGAAACAGCACGAACGGGGGTTTTCGACCAAATCGGTGTGCCATAGCCCATGATTTCAGGGGTGGACCCTGGGTTCGGGCATGCTGTGGGCTGAAAATTGACCAGGGCATGCCACGGGGGTAGGGGATAATCCCAATATGGTCTATTTTTTTGTGGCCATTTGGCTGGAAAAATGGGCAAAACTGCAAGAACAGAGAGTTTTAGGACCAAATCGATGTGCTATAGCCCACGATGTCTGGGGTTGGCCCGGGGTCCGGGCGTGCTGTGAGCCAAAAATCAATTGGGGCATGCCAGAAAAACTGCGGAACATCTCAGTAAGGTGCGCTCAATTTTTTGTGGCCATTTGGGTGGACAAATGGGCAAAACGGCGCAGACGGGGCATTTTTCGGCCAAATCGGTGTGCTATAGCCCACGGTTTTGGGGAT
>NW_025818580.1:0-1049 GCF_002878395.1 Capsicum annuum
TCTATCTATCTGTCTTTCTGTCTTTCTATCTATTTGTCTATCTGTCTATCTATTTATCTGTCTATCTGTCTATCTGTCTATCTGTCTATCTGTCTATTTGTCTATTAGTCTATCTTTCTATTTTTCTATCTGTCCATCTATCTATATATCTATCTATCTATCTATCTATCTATATATCTATCTATCTATCTATCTATGTATCTGTCTATCTATTTATCTATCTATCTATCTATCTGTCTGTCTATCTATCTGTCTGTCTATCTGTCTATGTGTTTGTCTGTCAGTCTGTTTGTCTATGTGTATGTCTGTCAGTCTGTCTATCTATCTATCTTTCTGTTTGTCTGTCTGTCTGTCTGTCTATCTGTCTGTCTTTCTGTCTGTGTTTCAATGTGTCTCTCTATCTGTCTTTTAATCTTTCTATCTATCTGTCTATCTATCTATCTGTCTATTTGTCTATCTATATATTTGTCTATCTTTCTATCTGTCTATCTATCTGTCTATTTGTCTATCTATATATTTGTCTATCTGTCTATCTGTATATTTATCTATCTATCTATCTATATATCTGTATATCCATCTATCTATGTATCTATCTATCCATATATCTATCTATCTATCTGTCTATCTATAAATCCATATATTTGTCCATCTATCTATCTATCTATCTGTATCTATCTATCTATCCATCTACCTATCTATATCTATCTATCTATCTATCAATCTGTCTATCTATCTTTCTGTTTGTCTGTCTGTCTGTCTGTCTATCTATCTGTCTGTCTTTCTGTCTGTGTTTCAATGTGTCTCTCTATCTGTCTTTAAGTCTTTCGATCTATCTGTCTATCTGTCTATCTGTCTATTTGTCTATCTATATATTTGTCTATCTGTCTATCTATCTATCTATCTATCTATCTATCTCTCTATATCTATCTATCTATCTATCTATCTATCTATCTTTCTATTTATCTATTTATCTATCTATCTGTCTATCAATCTATCTATCTATCTCTCTCTCTCTCTCTATTATCTATTATTCTGCCTGTCTATCCATC
>NW_025818581.1:0-1508 GCF_002878395.1 Capsicum annuum
TCCAGAGGTTTGTAAATGGGCTAGTTGCTCGTCTTTATAATGCAGTGTCCCCATAGATAAAAGTCTTAACCTATTATGAGATAGTGGATCTTGCTAAAATGATTGAGCACAAGGATCGTACGGAGGCAGCTTATGAGGTTCATAAGAATGCTAAGATGGGTGGATCTTTGAGTGGTGACTACGTGCAAATTGGAGAGAGAAAATAAGGGAAAGCATCAGGTCCATCAGACAGAGAAAAATTTGGTTTCACAGTCTACGTATAAGCCACCTTCTAGACAGGGTACACAGGGGTCTTCAGCATCTCAGGGATATCATAGTTCTGGCCAAATATATGCCACTACTCCATCCTGCCAAACTTCTAGCAAATCACATATGAGCCAGTGTCGTGTTATGACTGGAGAGTGTTTTTTATGTAGTTAGTTAGGTCATCACATCAGGGATTGCCCTCAGGTTTAGAGAAATGTTAATCAGGGTTCTGGTCAGGTAGTTACACCTAGTCAAACTACTCGTAATACTATAGGTAACGGAAATAGAGGCTGAGGTAATAGAGATCGGGTTGCTGGCAATCAAACACAAAAAAATGGTGGTAGAGGACAGCCAACAGTTTTTGTATTGGCTAGGAGGATATTCAGGCCTCAAATGCAGTGGTCACATGTATTCTTTCCATTTATTATTTTGATGCATATGCTTTGATTGATCCGGGTTCCACCCAGTCTTATGCGTCCTCATACTTTGTTGTGAGATTGGACAGCCAGCCATAGATGTTAAATTATCCTTTTCTTGCTGCTACTCCCATGGGAGATTCCTCATTAATTGAGTATGTGTATCATGATTGCGAGATTATAGTGGGAGGTAGGGATACCTTTGCTGACCTGATTATAGATATGATTCAATTTGATGTGTTGATGGGCATGAATTGGTTATTTCTTTGCTATGCTACCATAGATTGTCATGCAAAGATAGTTTGATTTGAGATACCTAATGAATCTAGTTTTGTATTTGAAGGGGGTTAAGTTTCAAAGGTTAGTAAAATTATATCTTTTATAAAGACCCAACGACTATTGAAGAAAGGTTATATGGGTCTCTTGGCTATGATAAATGATGCTAGAGAGAGACCACTTAGTTTGGAGGAGCTACCTGTAGTGAAGAAATATTCTAATGTATTTCCAAAGGAGTTGCCAGGATTACCTCTAGCACGAGATATAGACTTCGGTATTGATTTAGAACCTGACACTATGCCAATATCTATACCTCTATATCGTATGGCACCAGCAGAGTTGAAAGAGCTCAAACAGTAATTGGAAGACTTACTAGATAAGAGTTTCATCAAACCGAGTATATCGCTATGTGGTGCACCCATTCTGTTTGTAAAGAAGAAAGATGGGTCTTTAAGAATGTGTATTGACTACAGAAAGCTAAACAAGGTAACAATACAAAACAAGTATCTGTTGCCTCGTATAGAGGACCTGTTTGATCAATTACAAGAAACTGCTCATTTTTCAAAGATT
>NW_025818582.1:0-1184 GCF_002878395.1 Capsicum annuum
AGCATAAAATCAGAGAATCAGCATAATAATAAAATATATAGAATTTTTCGGCAAAATTTTCCACCGAAATCGTCAAAGAAATCGGTGAACCAGTATACGGAACGCCATCCATGATGCCGCTGTATCCCTCCTCCCTTTCCCTTCACGACAACAACCTCCATGTGCCGCCAATCGCGCCTCCATCAACCCTCGTCGGGAAACTCACCATCAAAACGGCGGCGCCCCACACCATTAACCAACAGATCCAGCGCCGCCTCTGCGTCGCCGCCGTCCTCTTTCCTTCGCCTTCGTTAACCTCTTCTTTCCGTCGCTATTCCGGCGACTTTCGTCACTAAAAATGATGAAAAACTCATCGGCGACAACAAGCCCATCGAAGAACTAGCCTCGCCGCCGGCGAAACCCTTTTTCCCGTCCCATTTTTCGTTGAAAAGCGTTGCTCCATCGCCGGCATCACTTTACTGTCCATATATATAGTCATGTACAAACTGTGTCTTTTATTCTTTTTTGAGATCTATCTATATTTTAGTATTTTATGTGAAAGGATTAAAAAACTTCATGCTTCAAAATTGTTTAAATAATAAATTAAGGGTTATAATAAAACTGGCATAGTACAGATAGTCTTATATCTTATTTTATTAGCTTATAGTTTATTATTTATTATTTATTTTTGTTTTATTCAATGCCATTGATAAATTTAAAAATTATTTTATTAAACTAATTAATTAATTATTTTTAAATGAATTTTGCTTAGATTTATTATTAAAGCCTATAAATGCTAAATAATTTTTTTTAAACATGTTTAAAAAAAATTTCGTCTTAATAAAGAATGCGGCATACGCATCTTTTCGAGACATTTTAAAATACAAGGATGTAAAAAAAAATACACCTTAGTAAATATTTTACTAAAATTAACTTGATAAATATTTTTCAACTTTCACCGATTTCTTTAATATGAAATAATATACGAGAGTTTTAGACAAATTTTTAGATATTAAAAATGAGAGATTTAGGCTTTAACATAATTTAGTCAAAGTAGTTTAAGTTAAGTATAAGTCAATGAAAGCGACCGTGTAGAACCACGGGACTCGAGGGGTGTCTCACACGTTCCCTTCGATCAATCAAATTCCTTACCCGGTCTTCTGTTTTCGCAGACCACAATAAAGAGTCATTTCCTTTTGATTAGG
>NW_025818583.1:0-1571 GCF_002878395.1 Capsicum annuum
TTTCAGGAGGGTCCTGAACATAAAGTAAAATCTCATTTTTCAGAAGGGTCCTGAACATAAAGTAAAATCCCATTTTTCAGGAGGGTCCTGAACATAAAATAAAATCTCACGGATGTGCATTTCCAGTGGTAGCTGAATCAAGTGAAACGAATTTGCCCCTGTTTCAACAAAGAAAATTTGTTAGTTAAAAACTTAGTGGTGGCTTGCAGATCTAGGCTTTTCAGGTATCTGCCCAGCACTCGTTCCTTTCATCTTTGTTCCAAATCGCTAACACTTGCCCTGTCTTGCCGCATCATTGACCCGGATCCAGATTGAGGAAAATGAGTTCTGACTCGCACAATGGGCTTCCATTTTACCATGCCTCTGAGGTGCACCCTTTTCCCAAATCTGAATGTTTCCACGAATCCAACAGCCTGTCGGTTGGTAGACTTCCTTTGTTTCGTGTTGAATTACGATCATATTTCTTTCCTGCGCTGTTCCTTGGCTTTTCATCGTATAATTGGAAAGACTGGTAGTAAATTTTGAAATCCTTTCTCGCTTTTTTTGACAACAACTTGACTTAAAATATAAAGAAATGATGGTGACTTTTATTTTGATAAATGACATAAAAGACAAAAAGCATGAATGTGTAAATAAAAGAAAAAGGCAATGTCCCATATTCAAAAAGAAAACTTATCTGAATATGACAACCACCTCCAATGAGTATGACATGCATTTTGGATTGAGCTGCCTAATCTTTCTATCCAAACTCCTTATTTGATGTTGAGTTCGTGCCTTAGCCGCTGAGCCGCTTCCTCAAATCCATTAGACTCATACATCACATTCGATTGACGACATCTTAAAAGACTTTCGCCAACAAATCTCTTTCTTCTTACTTTTCACTTTTCTCTTGAACTCTCCATCGCCTTACAGTGCCCGTGAGGGTTTTCACCAATAAGACTCTCTCATTTTTATTTCTCTCCACTCACCATCGCTTTATGGTGCCTGCAAAGGTTTTCACCAATAAGACTCTCTCATTTTTATTTCTCTTAACTCACTATCGCCTTATGATGCCTGCAAAGGTTTTCACTAATAAGACTTTCTCATTTTCATTTTCCCTCAACTCACCATCGCTTTATGGTGCCCACGGGGGTTTTCACCAATAAAACTCTCTCATTTTTGTATTTCTTTCCTGATTTCTTATGCTGTGGGAGACAAGTGGTACCTCACAATGTATCATCATATCTCTTGCATGCTTAGGCTTAACATTATCAAAAATTGATCTGAAGGACTTTCTTTGGTTGTAACTTGACTTTTGGTTAAGGTTAGAAAAGATGGTAAGGGGCTCAAACGATACTTGAAGTGGGGGTGGGACTTACAACTTTTGGAATCAACTCAAACAACACATTAACTTATGCCCCAGTTTTGTTGACTGGGTGAATCTTAGATCTTCATTTGGTTGGACCGAGCCCGAAATAGGGCAGCCTACGTATCTCACTCCTGAGAGAGGAGAATCAGGTCGGACGTAGTTTCATCAGCTTGTTCTTTGTTTTGATTTGATTTTTCTTTTATTTTCGAACTCTTTCTTTTAT
>NW_025818584.1:0-1611 GCF_002878395.1 Capsicum annuum
ATTCTTAGTTCAACCTTAATGCAATTTATATTTTAATTGAATATCTTTGATTATGTAGTTATCTCTCTAATTTATTTTTGTTACCCAAAAATAAGTGAAGGAAAATGCCGATAATGTAAATTGAAGCTATAAAATCTCCTCTTGCTTCAATTTTCATGTTATGTTATCCCTATTTTCTTACTAGTATGTTCTAAAATTTAAATTAGGATTATTAGTCTTATAAACTAATTTTAACATTTATTTATTGTTAAAGGAATTTTCACAACATATCTAAACTTCAGAATTTTTAACAAGATTTTTCAGTCTTAAATTTCATGTAAAATCTAATATCATTACAAATAAAAACTCCTTAATAGTCACTATGCATAACATTTCATTGTAACAACAAAAAAATATTAGAATGAGCAATGATGGCATAAAAGAGTTATGATTGTATATTGAAAATGAGAGGGAGATGTTTATACAATTTATTAAAACCAACGGAAGAAATGTGTAACATTACAAAAATAGATGGGAAAATGTGCAATTTATGGAAAAACTTTATGATTCAGTGCCCTGTGGAGTACATGAGCAATCATGTGCTTGTGTTCCCCATTTTGTCTACTTCTGTTGATTGGCCCACTTAAACTGGTCCCACCTATATCTTCCCCACCTAATCATTGTGATATGGCCATTAGATCTTCTTGATCAGACGGTCAGGAATTAGTTCAGACTCTTCCATGTGTCTTTTCATCCTTACATGTTACCCACTTATAAGGAAGATGAAGAATTAATCTAAATAACCGTTCGTCAAATTGATATGAAAGGAATTGTCACACAATTGGTCATAACGTTTGGTTGGAAAGTCAGTGACATGAAGTATTGTATGTTGAATTATGATCGAATGCCTTTAAATCAAAATTCATGCTCCTGCAGTGTGATCGATAATAAGGGTTTGTAGATAACGTGTTATTGACCAAGTCATCGTGATGGAAGAGTCACCATGATCGCCTTGAAGTAAACAGCAGGCTAAGTTCACGGATTTGATGTTACCTAGTTTCAACACAGGAAAATAGAAAATAACTGAAGAAATGGGAAGACACTTGTGCAAGGTGAAATTTGGCGATCTGAATGCTCATTATTTGAGACCTGCTATAATACCTTGGTTTTTTCTGAGCGGTCGTCAGGTTCACGGTAGAAGGCAGGCATGGGAGTTTCTTTGAAATTGATTTCTCCATAGCTGTTTGATCTCTGCTTCTTTCTTTTCCTGCACATAGCACAACCTAAATCAAATGAACAGTCAGTTTTTCTTTTCCTGCACATAACACAAAGTAAATCAAACAAACAGCCAGCATGAAGTAAATCAAACAAACACTCAGTCAGTATTTCTAGCTTCTGATAAAATAATTGTCATCTAACTCTGGCCAATGATATTTTACACACCATTGGTTTCAATTTGTTTGTCATACTTTCCTTGTTAGTCCGTTTCAAAAAGATTGCATCTTTTCTTTTTTGGCAATTCTTTAATTCCAAATTTCCACATGACACAATTAAGACCACACGATATATCACATGACTTTAAAGAGCTAACACTCAACAATTAGCAGCCTATGATTCTCCATATTAATTTGG
>NW_025818585.1:0-1379 GCF_002878395.1 Capsicum annuum
ATGGAGAGAACAGGCATCTAGAGTCAAGCCGCCACTGAAGGACCAGGAATTGATTGACGTTTTTCTCCAAACTCAAGAGTCCGATTATTTTCATCATTTACTAGCCGCGGTTGGTAAACCTTTCACCGAAGCAATAAAATTTAGGGAAATGGTGGAGAATGGAATCAAATCAGGAAAAATCATGAGCCAAACCGCCCTCAGGGCCACTACACAAGCCATTCAGAGTGGATCAGGTAGTTTTGGAAATCGGAAGAAGAAGGAGGAAGGATCCATGATGGCGTCAGGATTGGGTAATGCCCAAAGGGGACGGAACTCCCCTTACGTTCATGTCCAACAGGGACAACCTAGCCCTCCTTAACATTATTATACGCCTCAACCTGCTGTTCTTAATGCTCAAGCATATGCCCGACCTCCGCAGCGTCCACAATGGCGGGTACCTGCGCCACAAGGTTTTCATCTGCAGCAGCCAAATTTACAAGCCCCTCGTAATCCATATGTTACGGCAGACTATACAAAAGAACAGAGGCTAAAGGAAAACTTCACCCCAATTGGAGAATCATATACGAGCCTGTTGCGGAGATTGGTCAAATTAGGATGGATTGAACCTGTTTTGCCTTTCAAAGTAGATCCGAATGTAAGTTGGTTTGATCCTAATGTAAGGTGTGAATACCATTCCAACGTCCAAGGTCACAGTACCGAAAACTTTTGGAGTCTGAAGAGAGCCATTGAAAAGTTAATCGAAAGTAAGGCAATCGTAATACAAAAAGAAGAAGCACCGAATGTCACTGACAATTTACTTCCTAATCACAGTAACACACACATCGTGGGGATGGTTTTTAACGATAGAGACTGCAGGCCAACAAGCCAAGCAATGATAGAAATAGGTGCCTTGAAGGAAAACCAGGGTGAAGCATTGAAGTATATGCGAAGAGAACCACTGATCGTGAAAAAAACGAGTTCCATCATAAGACCTCGAGATTCAGAAAAGATGATATTGTATGTTCCTGCAAAGCTAAAGGAAATAGCACAAGATGGGCTAAAACTATATGTTTCAAGTGGTCCCGCATGGTTCGACCAACAGCACAGCAACATGGAAAAGACAACAGAACCAATTATCGTAAGACACGCAGCACAGCTCCCAGTGACAAGCTTGAAAACTATCCCATAGAACTACAACAAAACCACGGTGATGTACAAAGGAAAAGAGGTCATGGAAGAAACAAACGAAATAGGGGGTTTGACTCGATCGGGAAGATGCTATGCTCCAGAAGAATTAAGGAGACCAAAACAGTTTAAAGATAGTCAAGGGCCAATGAAAAAACCTGTCACAACCGAAGAGGCTGAGGAATTTCTGAAGAAAATAAAAACCCAAGACTATT
>NW_025818586.1:0-2018 GCF_002878395.1 Capsicum annuum
AACTCACTGTCTGCAATATCTTGGCCTTGATTCTGGAAAAACAGTAGGCTTATAACTGCAACGATAATAGATCTTGACAAATACTACTATTGATAGCATTGCATAAGTTGCAATTACGCATAGCATGCTTAAACTTATGAAGTTCACAGCAGTTTGCTTAGATAAATCTTTACTTACATCATGCAGGTCAAGCCACCGATCAGCCACAGAAGCAACTGCGGAATAACATTCCTCTAAGGTTGATCCGTGGAGGAACTTGTCAAAAAGTTCAGCCTACAAATACGTTTATGCTCAAGAATCAATTTGTATGACAGCATAAAATAGATAAAACAAGTAACCACCAAAACATTCAGTTGAGCAGATGTTGGATCCTCATTGATCATACTATTCAAGATTGAGTTTAATGGGCAATGGACTCTAAGTTGTGCGGACTCTCCATTTTTTATGCCGCACCCGTGTCGGATTCTTCAAAAATACACTAATTTTGGCGAATCAGACACGCACCCATTGACATTTTTGACGAGTCCGAGCAACATAGACAATGTAGCTTTGATAATCAAATTATGCTAAGAAATGCAATACCAAAGACAAAATATCAGAGGATTAGAGCTGTATAACTATTCAAGATTGAACTAGCTGTTCAGAGGCAAGAATGTGGCTAAAACTCTCACACAGTACAGTAAAGTATAACCAAATAGAAAAGGATAAACTGTTAACCAGTTCATAAAATGCCAGCTAGATATAATGGCAAGAGTAACAGCTTCTTTTGTCCAGAATAAAATATGACCAACTGTAATGATGCAATGGTCTTAACTTCCTCACTCTTTATTATATACTCCCTCTATCCCATTTTATATGTCATAGTTTGACTGGACACGGAGTTTAAGAAATAACTAAAGACTTGATGATTTTTACCAAATTATCCTTTATTAAAAATGTACAATCACTATTTTTAATTAAGTGGGCCTTATATATGGGACTAATAAGGGTAAAAGTGGAATTGTATCCTTAAATAGTTACCAGATAAGGAAAGGTGACATTCTTTTTGGACGGACAAAAAACGAAATGATGACACATAAAATGGGACGGAAGGAGTAGTATTTATACCAAACCTTGTTATAAATGGAGAAATCAAAAAACCTGTGCTTCATAAAACAATCATATGTGCATCCAAAATAGCCTGATATTCCTTTCTCAGTCATTAGCTAGGACCAACTTAAAGGTTGCAAGTAAAGCAAGATGAAATAACTCAAGCCGGAACCTAAACCAAAAAAAGAAACATCTATTTATAGATGATAGATATTCTCAATTTCCAAGATGCACGCCGTGTCAATCTTCCATGATAACCCAAAAACATGAGGTAAAACAGAGGCATCATACACAGCAGGCTGTCTCACAAGCCTCTAAATAATTTTCACTAGTTGTTTCCAGATCAGCCAGTAAATCCATTTAATAACAAGCAATGGGAAGGCCAATGCCTAGGGATATCAACCAACAAGACAATGTGAAACAATCACATGACTTTACATGTGAACAACCAGCAGGCATGAATTTACAAGTACAGTAGAAAGAATGCATCTTATATTCCCAGACAATCTAACTCGCACCCTAATTAAGTCAAACTAGTTCTCTTTCAATTACTTTTCTCAATATCTAAATTCACTGATTTAGCCAACTTTGTATAACTTAGGACTTCTATACAAGAGATCAGCAATTAGGATCTCTTTTATGCCTATAATAGAAAAATCCAACAAAAGATGTAATAAGATTTGTCATAACATATAAGTCCACTATGGAAGGAAATACATCAGCTGTAATCATTTCCTCCAGTTACTGTGTCCATTCACTTATTGTGTCCATTCACTGGAGGAAATGATTTCAGAAAGTACACAGCAACAACCACGCCTCAGTCCCAAACAAGTGGGAACAGCTTTGTGAACCCACATGGACCATGTCTTTCGGAAAGTTTAAAGGAGAAACAAACATCTTTTACTTGAAAGAAAAGAATAAATTGGGTA
>NW_025818587.1:0-1031 GCF_002878395.1 Capsicum annuum
AAGGAAAAGACATAGTTTCAGTTTGGTAGTTCATCGTTTTTTTTTTTACAATAATACGTTGTGAGAGAGCTTCATTCAATTTGTCTCGTCTTGGTGATTTATGTTTTGGTTTCCATTATATTTCAGGGTAAACAGGAAATCAAGAAAACTAAATATGTGCAAATTTCCGTTGAATCTTATTCACATTTGACTGGACTGGAGGATCAAGTTAAGTCTCTTGAGGAAAAAGTGAGTGACTTAGAGGATGAAGTCAAGGATTTGAATGAAAAGCTGGCTGCTGCACAATCAGAAATGACTAATAAGGAAAACCTGGTAAAACAATACGCTGAAGTTGCTGAAGAAGCCGTCTCAGGTGATGTTCCTTATTGACTTGTGTTTTTCTTGCAACAAGTGTTTTGCAACTTGGTACTGAATAGCAAACAAAAATAGTAGAAAAATAGTAGAGATATAATCTATTAACTAACAAACACTAGCTAGATCAAAAAGTATGGTAGATAGTGTGTTAGAAATCATCTTACAACCCATCAAAACGAGGTACAGGACCCTTTTTTGAATAAAAACTGCAATACCCCATAATAATCTTTGCTTAGGTCATCTCATCGTTGCATGATTAAGGGGTCCAAGGCTTAAAAATTTCACTAAGTGTTGGGGACTTAGTAATTTTCAAGACCCTTAAACTTTTCAAATTTTTATATTGCCTTCCCATCATCAATATGTTGGGTTTTAAGATGATTCATATTTAAGGAGGTTAAATGTATTTCTCAGTGGAGTTTTGGATTTTTTAGATGAGGTTTGTGGCATGCTTGGATCAACTTTCAAATGAGTGATATCATCAAGGCCATCAAAATCATCATCATCTACCATCTGTAAATTGCAACACAACAATACAATGATAGAGACATCAAAATAATACAATTATATATAATCTTTACACACATTTTTTTTCAAAGTCGTCCGACACTCATCTACCACTTGTAAACAATAACAAAATGACACAATAATAGAGATATCAAAATAATAAAACTAAACCT
>NW_025818588.1:0-2420 GCF_002878395.1 Capsicum annuum
AAAGCTAGATGGTTTTATTTTACTCAGATAAATCGAGAGTGCATTACATAATGCGTGCAGCGGCTGCTAGCGCTAATGGCGGAAATCGAAGTTGATCAACAAACTTTTCAGCATGAATCAATATACACAGCTAAACAATAAAATCGAAAAAATATATCAAATCGAGAAAGCTAATCATTATTTGTACATGAATAATTACTAAAACACTTTTGTAGCGAATTCTAAGAACAAATTGTAATAAAGATATCGTTACAATAAAAAGCTAGAAGGTAGGTAGTGGATTTTAAGGTGTTTTGAATAGAACGTGTCAATTTTATGGACTAGCATATTATTTTGCACTCGTCATTGGTGGTAGATGATTGATGCTAAACTATTGGGTTGAATTTAAGTGAAGGATGTGGTGGTAAAAAAAAATAGTGGCATGAGATCGATGATGCATGTTTTGTGGAATTAAGTTAGTAGGCTTGATTTGTTGAAATAGTATGTGCTAATGAGTTATGATAAGGAAGACCGTAAGGTCACGATCGATTTTTTTTTTGTGTAGCTATGAAGTTCTAATGTACTAGTGTTTCTTGATGGTTATTTCATAGTTTTCAAGTGAGAATTGTGCATAAGGTTGGGTTTTAGATCACATTTACGCTCAGCACTAGACACTAAGTTTGAACAGTTGATGCCCATTAAGATAGTTGTGATGATTGATTGGGTAATGATACCGGTTTTATGGAAGTGATCTAATAGGCTTGAACGGTGTACGCAAGAGATCAGGTTTATTTGATTCGTAGTGATGTATGATATTGTACGTGTAATGTAGAAGTATGCCTAAGGTGACATGAGGTTACGACATTCTTTCTAAGGCTATTATTTGTTGCGCGTGGCTAGTGGTACCATTGAATTATTGAGTGGATAAAGACTAGTTAGATGGTATATGGTGATCTAAATATCCATGTTAAGGTGTTTTGATTGATAGTGTTGGGCATTTTGTGATGATCTTGATTCTCACAGTAGAGGGATATCAATTTGGAGTCGCAATGGTGGTAGGCTATGTCGAAAGAGATATGGTACATCAAAGGCTTGGTGATATCCATGTTAAGTGTTAGCATCTAAGCTTGACTTTTGAAGGTTGAACCGATAGAAATAAGTGTGCAAGCATTATACTATGACTATTGGTGGCTAGGGAAAGATAGAGTGTATCCCGGAAGGTAGTCATTCGGGTTAAGTTCTATGATATGCATGTATTGTCATTTTCCAGACCCTAGAGTGCAGTAAGTGTAGTTTAGTTAGAATCTGGTAAAGGATCTCCCAAACTCTCGATGATGACTTGGAGCTAAGGGGGAGATGATAGAACAAGTAACCAAGTCCAGCCCTCAGATTCTAGTAGTGATGTTAGTATGACATAGAACATCAGAAGGGAAGGGTGAGTCTCAACCCATTCCTATCTCAGTATTTTTCTGTTATCCCAATACCTACTCATACCTCACGTTAGAGTCCCCTGATCATAGTTCATGTTTATGTACATGATAGAGAATCACGTGCTCTTCCAGATTCCTAAATGAGGAACTTCAGTTTATTCAGCAGTCAAAATCATATTCCATAATGTTATGAACTCTAGTTGAGGTCATGCAACTCATGATACATGCACTCACTCTTTATAGTGTGCTCAGTCCCGTATAGAGATCTTTTCACACTTGAGGATCTTATGTTTTAACCTTTTAGTAACCCTCCCTATGCAATAATGGTGATGATGTAAATGTTCCTGTTGATGGAAGATCATAGTACACTTGTTTACATAAGGCCATAAGTATGAAGTAAGATTTGGGGCCAAGTTTTTATTTATGTGATGGTTAGTGGAATTTTGTATGTGTATGTTCTTGGGGTAGCTCGTGGGAGTGATATTGATAGTGGTTCAGAGAATATGTGAAGTATGCCTTTATGAGTGTTTGCTTTGAAGTTCATATGTGGTTATAAAGATAGGCTTGAATGACATGTTGAGATTGTTGTAAAGGAATGCTATATGCGCTAGCGACTTCATAGTAAGAGTTCAGAGTAGTCATTGAAGTGGTAAGGCATGTTATACTTAGGATGTGATCTTTAAAAGAGATATAGAAGATTATATCATATGGTTTAGAATAATAGTGTGGTCTGGCATGTTGTTTTTTTGTGACTTAGAGTTAGGCTTGATCACGGCGAAGGGATTAAGTTATTTCCAACATTAGTAGAAAGATTTGTCAATGCTCATATGAGAATTTTAAGCTGAGTTGAATGAATATGATATTTAAGGAGAATAGTATAGTTAAGTGATATTCGAGAAGTGTGCTAAGCTTGAAAGTAAGAAGTTGTAATGCCAAAGGCCTGGTAATTCTATCCTAATTCAGCAGTTATATGCCTATGTTCTAGACTGCAGAGTAGTGTCAATGTGGTGA
>NW_025818589.1:0-2240 GCF_002878395.1 Capsicum annuum
TTCAACCTACCAAGTCACCAAACACAACCAATTCTAAAAAAAAAAAAAACCACCTTTAAAGTCCATACAATTAACCATTTTCAACTAGTCAAGTCACGAAGCATAACTACTTTCAAAAAAAAAAAAAAACACCTTTAAAGTCCCTACACATCACCATTATCAACCTACCAAGTCACCAACCATAACCACTTTAAAAATAAGAAAGCACCTATAAAGTCCCTACACTTAACTATTTTCAACCTACCAAGTCCCCAAACATAAACACTTTCAAAGCAAAAGCATCTTTAAAGTACCTACACTTAACCATTTTACACCAACCAAATGACCAAACATAATCACTTTTAAAAAAAACACCTTTAAAGTCACAACATTTAACCATTTTCAACCTACCAACAAACCAAACATAAGAACTTTCAAAAGAAAAAAAGCACCTTTAAGTCCCTACACTTAACCATTTTCAACCTACCACGTCACCAAACATAACCATTTTCAACACTAAAAAGAATCTTTATAGTCCCGACACTTAACCATTTTCAATTTACCAATTCACCAAACAAAACCACTTTAAAAAAAATGTACCTTTAAAGTCCCTACACTTAACCATTTTCAACCTAACAAGGCACCAAACATAACCATTCTCAAAATAGAAAAGTACCTTTAAAGTTCCTAGACATATCCTTTTTCGATCTAACAAGTCACCAAACAAAACAACATTTAAAACAAAAAAACACCTTTAAAGTCCCTATACAACTATTTTCCACCTACCAAGTCACCAATAATAACGACTTTCCAAATAAAAAAGGACCAATAAAGTTCATACACTGACCCATTTTAAACCTACCAAGTCACCTAACATAACCACTTTCAAAAAAAAAAATCATCTTTAAAGTCCCTACACTTAACCATTTTTAACCTACCAAGTCACCAAACATAACCACTTAAAGAAAACACCTTTAAAGTCACTATATTTAACCATTTTAAACCTACCAAGATACAAAACATAACCACTTTTAAAACAAAAAAGCACCTTTAAAGTCCCTACACTTAACCATTTCCAACCTACCAAGTCACCAAACATAACCACTTTCAATACAAGAAAACACATTTAAAGTCCCAACACTTAACCATTTTAAACCTACTAAGTCACCAAACATAACAACCTTCAAAATAAAAAAGCACCTTTAAAGTCCCTACCCTTTACCATTTTTAACCTACCAAGTCACAAAACATAACCACTTTAAAAACATAAACGCACCTTTAAAGTCCCTACATTAAACCATTTTCTTCTTACAAACGCAAAAATAACCACTTTCAAAATTAAAAAGCACCTTTAAAGTTCCTACACGTAACTATTTTCAATGTACCAACTCTCCAAACATAACTACATTCAAACCAAAAAAACATCTTTAAAGTCTCTACACTTAATCATTTTAAACCTACCAACTCACCAAACATAACCATATTCACAGCAAAAAAACCATCTTTAAAGTCCCTACACTTAACTATTTTCAACCTACCAAGTCGCCAAACTTAACCAAATTAAACATAACCAAGTCATTAAACATAACCATTTCCAAAACAAAAAAAAAAACATTTAAAGTCCCTACACTTAACCATTTTCAACCTGCCAAGCCACTAAGCATAACCACTTTCAAAAAAAAAAACACCTTTAAAGTCCCTACACTTAACAATTTTCAACCTACCAAGTCACCAAACACAACCAATTCTAAAAAAAAAACCACCTCTAAAGTCCGTACAATTAACCATTTTCAACCAGTCAAGTCACGAAGCATAACTGCTTTCAAAACAAAATAGCACCTTTAAAGTCCTTACACATCACCATTTTCAACCTACCAAGTCACCAACCGTAACCACTTTCAAAATAAAAAAGCACCAATAAAGTCCTTACACTTAACCATTTTCAACCTACCAAGTCCCCAAACATAAACACTTTCAAAGCAAAAAAGCATCTTTAAAATACCTACACTTAACCATTTTACACCTACCAAGTGACCAAACATAATCGATTTTAAAAAAAAACACCTTTAAAGTCACAACATTTAACCATTTTCGACCTACCAACAAACCAAACATAAGAACTTTCAAAACAAAAAATGCACCTATAAAATCCCTACACTTAACCATTTTCAACCTACCACGTCACCAAACATAACCATTTTCAAAACTAAAAAGAACCTTTATAGTCCCGACACTTAACCATTTTCAACCTACCAAGTCAC
>NW_025818590.1:0-1946 GCF_002878395.1 Capsicum annuum
CGTGATAGGTCATCACAGTCCGCCCATAATTCCAGGGAACCCTTTTTGTATCAACTATCAGAGGTTGGGTCACCAGTTTGAGGACAATAGGCGCTGCCAGTGCTCCTTTCACCGTCAAGATGGACTGACTCAGAGCTCCCACCACTGTTAACTTGGGTTTATCCTGACTTAAATCAACATACCTTCTGGCTCCCTGTACTGTGATCAGGGGTTTCTTTGTACTTTCTTGGGCTTTATCTTCTCTCATTCCTTCCTGGCTCAATGACATTGCTTTCAAAGACTCCGTTACATTTACCGATTTATCCTCAATGGTATGTATCTTGACAATAGGCTTATAACTCCTTGAAGACTCTTTCCCATCATATATCAATTCTAATATATTGGCTTCAGCATGGGTTGACAGCGGATTCTGGTTAATGTTTGGACCCTCCAGGGCCTGGACCAGCATCTGATTTGTGTTAATTAAATCTTGGACAGCTCTCTTTAAATGCCAGCATTTCTTAATATCATGGTCTGGCATATCAGAACAGTACGCACACCTTAAAGAATAATCGAGATTCCTCGGCGGTGGATTTGAAAGCCTTCCTTGAATTGGGCTTAAAACCTTCAACTTTCTCAACCTATCAAACGAGCTAGCATATGACTCCCCAAGAGGTGTGAATTGATTTTTGACCGCCTTCTCCTTCTTATACTTGGGCCTAGGCTGAAAACTGGGTCTGGAGGGTTTTTGGTAATTTGGTGGAGCGAATGGGTAATTTTGTGGAGCTTACGCACGCCATTACGGGTAAGAAAGGGTTTGGGAATATGGATACGCGCTATATACTGGGTACAGAGGTGGTGGAATGGAGTATAAAGGGTTTTGTAGAGGGTAGTAACGGTGGGGAGGAATATATGGAGCTTGGGTATAGATTTGGGCTTGGGATTGGGGATAGGGGCGAGATGGTCTTTTGAGATAGGAATGGGTTCCAGCTACACAGTCGCCACGTCCTCTTTCTTCTTTTTACCTCTAAATGCACCAGATCCACCTTGAATCACTTGAGTGGTGGCTTTTAATGCGGCAAAACTCACTATTCGGTCGGTCTTAATTCCGTCCTCTATCATCTCCCCCATTTTGAGGACTTCCATAAAAGACTTTCCCATTGTCGGAAGTAAATGTTGAAAATAGGTCTCATCCTGCGCCTGAATAAAAACTTCTACCAACTTACTTTCTTTCATTGGAGACTTTATCCTGGCGGCCTGTTCACGCCACCTTATCGCGTATTCCCTAAAACCTTCAGTGCTCTTTTTCTTCATGTAGACCAAGGATTTTTCGTCCGAAATTAGGTCGATGTTATACTGAAAATGTTGAACAAATTCAAAAGTCAAATCATCCCAGTTGTTCCATTTATCGATATCTCGATCGATAAACCATTCTGAGGCCAGATCAGAAAGACTCTCGCCAAAAAAGGCCATGAGCAATTCTTCCTTTCCTCCTGTAGTATTGGCTCACTGGCAGACCTAGGAAGCCTCATTGTGGGACGCACAGCATATATGAGATTTTCGTGTGGTGGCGAAGCCACGAATACCGGTATAATCAGTGGCGCTGGCTGAGCAGTTGGTCTTGATTGGGGAGCTGCCAAGGGCACACCAGAACTGCCAGGATAATAATGTCGCGGAGTGAATCCTACCGCATGCTGAGGTGACTCAGTAGGAGCATAGAATTGTGCCTGAGAGAGCGGTGGGCAGTTAGAGATATTCCTAAGACCTTCAGGAAGCGAAGGAAGAGGCATTCCACTGGCCCATGCCCGGTGTAAATCTATCAATTGTTGCCTGAGCCTTACTACCTCCTCATTGAGTTCAGAACTTTCTTCCCTGTGATCCTGATCCGGGTCAATGAGTGAATTTTTAATCTCCCTGCTAGCCATGGCGAGCTTTGCTTTGGATCTAGTGAAGTATGGGTGACTAGC
>NW_025818591.1:0-1419 GCF_002878395.1 Capsicum annuum
AAAAGGGACATTGAAGGCCGTCTTATATTTATCTTTTTCAGCGATTTAAATTTGCCAAAAACCTGACTTCATATCAAATTTACTGTAAAGATTGGCTTTGTAAGTCCGTTTAAGAAGATCCCTTTTATTAGGGATTGGATGTCTGATCCACTTTAGTACAGCATTCAAAGGTTTGTAATTTATTACAAGCCTAGGAGTCCCTCGTTCCTTTTCAACACTATTGTTTACATAGAATGTTGAACAACTCCAAGGGGAGTTGGAAGGTCTAATGATGCCTTTCTTGAGAAGATAGTTGATTTCTGTTTGGAGAATAGATATCTTGCTAATCATCTCCGGGGTTTTTAAAGTTTGCTCAATATGTTTGAGCTGAACATCATTTTTCAAAAATTTAAGATGGGAAGAAAGTCGATGAATTTTAAAAACAGTTTCGTCTTTGATGCGCTGCTGTTCGTTAGAAGAGAGCGGATGAAGTAAGGGGAAAAATAGTTCAGTATCCAACAAGGTTGTGCGAATACCATCGTAGTTACTTTGGTAAGGTCGGATCTGATTTATAAAAGGAATTCCTAGAATGATATCTTCCGTGATATCTTCTGTGATGACAAAGTCATTAATAAGGCAAACGCCGTTATTATAGACGTGAGCTTTTCGAAGCTGATAATTAATTCGCATTTTTTCGCCTGTGGCAGAATATGGTCGAGAGGTACTCTTTTGGAGATACCGAGTGGGTATGAGGCCTTTGACAATACAGTTACTGTCGGCACCAGTGTCGAAAAGAGCAACTTTGTTTATTACAAAGTCTTTGTCAATAACAATGTTAACTACAATGTGTTCACTGTAAGCTTTAATGGCTGCTACAGTGGTAGAGGTGGAAGGAATAGCAGGAATTTCCTCACCAGGAAAGGAAATGGGTTCTTTGAGATGATCAGTCGGAATGCTGATATGAGGAGGTGGAGAAGTAGGAAGAAGAGCCTTGGGTGAGGCTGATTGTAAGACTTGTTCTGTTAGAACATGCAGTTCCACCTGATCAAGTCGGACCTTAAGGTTCTTGATTTCTCCTTTCAACGTGGAGATTTCACCCTTAAGTTCTGCTATAGAGGGTTCAGAAGGAGTATTAAATTTAGCCATAACTCTTGTCATGGAGAAAGGTTGAATAATAGGTTTTGGTTTAGAAGTGCCTTCATCGTGAGAAAGCATAATACGCTTGAGCTCTTGAAGGTACTTATTTCTAAGTTCCTCGTCATCAATATGTTCAATGATGTCAAACAAAATCTCTTTTGGTTTGTCGGTAATGACATTGATGATTTTACTTGAGCAAGTACAGAAAGTGCCATTGCACTCACAATCTTGCCCGGATTGGGACCTATCAGACTCGTAAGCGGCGTTAATAAAATCTTCATCGCTGTATTCGTCCTCGGAAGA
>NW_025818592.1:0-1553 GCF_002878395.1 Capsicum annuum
TTCTGTCTCGTTGTCTACTGTTTTGTATGAAAACACCATGTGTTTACATCCAAAGGGGCATGATGTAGACACGTAATTTTGTCCTTTCCTGAAAATATTTTAATCATTTTTATTTTATTTTATTTTTTTAATTTAATTTTTTTATTTTAATTTTTATTTTATTCACCTCACCATACTTTTGTTTAATTGATAATTTCTCCCTCCAAAAAAAGAACTAAAAATAATTAAATGCATAGCATCTTTACCACCTCACTATGCCACCTCAACACCTCAATTTCCATTTTTCATTGGATACATGCAAAAGGCACACGCCCTACTCATTTTTTCACACGACACCCTCATCTTTCCACATGTCACACTAATTTTTCCACATGCCACACACTTATTCCCACAATCCACCAATTATATGCTTCCACATAGAATAATAAATAAAGAAAAAAAATATAAAAGGAAAATTCTAAAAGAGGGAAAAGGGGAGTCTCATTCTTTCATCATCATCTTCTCCACAATAACAACAATCACAAAATCATCTTCTTCACAAGAACAAAAAAAACCGAGGGAGAGAAACAGAGAATAGTGCGAAAGAAAAAAAAATCAAGAGAGAAAAAGGGTCTGGACAATGGGAATCCGGCGTAAACAGTGCCGGTGAACAGTAATGGCGTGAACAGTAGCGGAGTAAACAGTAACGACGTGAATAGTAACGGCGTGAACAGTGTCGGTGAAAAGTGATAGTGAACGGGTCATTATCTCTCATTGTCGAGTTGGATTTTTGGTGTTAAGGTTCGGCTCAAGGTTTTCGGGTGCGGACTCTCTTTATTCGAATAACATTGAGTTTGAAAGCTTCAAATTGAGGTCCATTTCTACTCTCTTTCTCTTTTTATTTCATTGTTTATTAGATTTGGTGTTAAATTGAATATTGCGTGTTATTTAGTCCTTGTTGGTGATGAATGCGTGTTTATTTTGACTCATGGTTGGTTTGCTTGATTATGATTTGGTGAAATGGTATCTCGTTTGAGAATTGAAATTGGTTGTTTGGGGATGGAATTGAGAAATTGATGAAATTAGCCGGAATCTGTGTTCGCAAACCAGTTTAAAGAGTCAAATAGTTTTGAAAAGGATTTTCCAATGGTGACTTGGCACACCAGATTATGCCAAGTGGCGACTCTAAGTTTTGAATGTTAAAGGTCCTTTTCGAAACAAATTATCTTCATTTTGTCACTTTAATAATAAAAATCCTTTCGAACTTAAAATTGAAATCTTTTCGGAGTTAAAAAAGGGGTGTGACAGAAGTGATTAATTTCAATATTGTGATGATGATTAAATCTAGATATTCTATTTGCTTGTAATATATGAAGAATTTGTGCAGCTTTATATGAAAAATTGTCACTCTTGTCTTTATATATGTCTCTACTTTAACAAAAATTAAGTTTCATAAAATGAAGAAATATGAAGATGCACATCAAATCACAACCAAAGTTAAATCCTGAAATTGAAGACTTCCCTCAAATTAAATACTCCTTATAATTATTAGTGCTTTATCTATTAATTAATCA
>NW_025818593.1:0-2214 GCF_002878395.1 Capsicum annuum
GCTCGATCCCCCTTCTGCTGACTATGAACCCCAGCAACTTCCCTGATGGCACACCAAAAGCACACTTAGCAGGATTTAACTTCAAACTGTACCTTCTTAATCTGTTGAAGAATTTCTCCAAATGAGTTAGATGATCTGAACTCTCGCGGGATTTGATAATTACATCATCCACGTACACCTTAACCTCCTTATGGATCATATCATGGAAAATCGTCGTCATGACCCTCATATATGTCGCAGCTGCGTTCTTGAGACCAAACGGCATTACCCTGTAATGATAAACACCCCAGGGCATAATAAAAACTATTTTTTCTACATCTTCCTCATCCATCAGTATCTGATGATAGCCAGCGAAACAATCAACGAATGACTGCATTTCATATTTTGCATAGTTATCGATGAGAATATGGATGTTGGGCAACGGAAAATTATCTTTAGGACTGGCTCTGTTCAAGTCTCTATAGTCAACACAAATTCGAATCTTGCCGTCCTTCTTTGGCACAGGGACGATGTTGGCCAACCATGTCGGATATTTTGTGACCTCGATAACCTTAGACTAGATTTGTTTTGTCACTTGTTCCTTGATCTTTAGACTTAAATCTGGCTTGAATTTTCTTATTTTCTGCTTGAATAGATCATACTCAGAATTTATCGGCAGTTTATGTGACACAATGCTGGTGCTCAACCCTGGCATATCATCATAGGACCAAGCAAACACGTCGATATACTCCCGTAACAGGTGGATGAGCTCTTCCCTTTGTGGCACCGCGAGGTAAACACTGATACTGGTCTCTTTGATTTTATCGTGATCTTCTAAGTTGACTATTTTAGTTTCTTCCAGATTGGGTTTTTCGCGATTCTCAAATTCCTCCATATCTTCAACTAACCATTCCTCGTCATCGTCCTTCCAACCATCATCGTCCCCTTTATTTTGTTCGTTCAGGCTTTGACATGACATAACATTGGCAGGTATTAAGCTACTGTTACTGTAATGGACAAATAGACTAAGTTAGATGATAAGAAAATAACAAAACATATGAATAGGAGCGTTTTAGAACTAATATAGTTTTCCAAATAAATAAAGGCATTTTCATTGAAATTTGAGAAATAATTACAACACCATGGCTTGTGACTTGCACAAATACAAGCCCCCACCTTTTTTGAAAGTAGTAAGATACGAAAATAAAGTTTTGAGATATAAAAGGTGGATCGAGGGGCCTCCTTCGGATCATCACCGATTTAAAAACTATTAGTAATTGCCCTTTCATCTACCACGACGGGCGACAGGTTATGAGTGGAGTGGAGGTCTAATTTTGCAAAGCCTCCCTTGGCGCAATTTGCTTCACCTTGCTGGACTCTGGGAGATCTTCTGGTACAGCATTGCATCCTTCAAATAAATCTCCTATCCCATCCCCAAGACCATCATCATCTGACATCTCTCGTACAGGAAATGACTGGAACAGGAGTGGCAAGTGCCTAAACATACTCTTTTCTGGCTCATCCTCAACCCTATCTTTTCTGGTAGGCTGATACCCTAACCCGTGCTTAGAGCTTCTCTCTGGGATCACAATAGGCTCGATAATTCCTTGTAAATTCTTGTCTAAGCCTCGACCAGGTTTGAACCCATTTCTTAATATCACAGTTGCAATTATTTTGTAGACAGAAGGCATTGATATTTTGGGTGTCGAATCTCTTTCCGCAGCATTTACAATTTCCACTGTATAGAAACTGCTACCTTTTGGAACATCTTTAATTACCGGCACATAACCATTGGGACGGTTTGCTCGACTTCCTTCTCCTTGGATGACTACTTCATGATCTTTCCAAATGAACTTCAATAATTGATGAAGGGGTAATGGAATTGCCTTTGCCCCGTGTATCCATGGTCTTCCCAAAAGCAGGTTGTAGCTAGGATGGATATCCATAACATGAAACTTAGTCACTTCATCGAATCATGCTGAGACAATAGCTATTCATGTAGCAAGCTGAGAATGTGTATGGTTGAGGTCCATGATACATCTCATTCTAGAAAAATGTGGTGTGAAATATGACAATCTACCCACAATTTTATACAGAGATAATTCAGCATATATAACACATCTTACGGGGGGATTCATAAATGGAGATAGAACGAAGCACATTTTGCCAAAGCTTTTCTACATACATGAGCTACAAAAGAATGATGATATTAATGTGCAACAGATTCGTTCAACT
>NW_025818594.1:0-1209 GCF_002878395.1 Capsicum annuum
ATGGAGTAATATACGACAATGTAGAACCAGGGTCAATTAATGCATACATTTTATGTGAGAAAATGGACAATGTACCTATAACCACATCGGGTGAAGCTTCCAGGTTCTGTCGAGTCCCTAGAGAATATGTGCGATTTTGGGCCACGCTGGAACTAGCTGACCCTCTAATACCTCTGCCGCGACCTATAGGAAATTGCTCACCTCTACCTGCTGGAGGCACTGATGATGATGATGCAACAGCTGATCCAGTAGGTTGTGCCATATCACCCCTGCGTCTTCTTGGGCAATCTTTTATTACATGCCCTGGCATACCGCACCAATAACAAACATCTGTTCCCATGCGACACGCACCTATATGATATCTCCCACATTGTCTGCAAGGCTGCCTAGGCGGCATTCGCTGGCTTCCCGAATATCCTGTTGTCCGTGTACCTTGGCCCTCACTTCTCTGCCCAAATTGATCATTTCTAAACGCTTGAAGTTGTGGTGGAGCACTAGCTGTAGAGTAAGAGGATGATGGCCTGGATGGCCTGTTAGAAAATTGTGGCCTAAACTCACCCTGGGGTGGTGTAAACTGTCCTGTAGATCTGGCCCTCTTGGATTGCCCCCTTTCTATTTCTTGTGCCCTCCTTCTTTGTCTCTAATCCTTCAGTTTCTGTGAAAAAGCTTGCATCCTCGCTATATCCATGTCTTTATTCAAAGAAGCAATGGTACAATCTCTAACCAAATATGAATCCAACCTATCCACATACCGATGGACTCTATCTGCCATAGCAGCAACAACATTAGGAGCGTACCTGGCCAGAGAATTAAATTTAAGACTATATTCCCTCACGCTCATATTCCCCTGATGGAGGTGCAGGAACTGATCTGCACGGGCCTCTCGGATCTCTAATGGCAAGTAATGATCAAGAAAGGCCATTTTGAACTCCTCCCAAGTAGTTGGAGGTGTATCTATGCCTTGGGACTGCTTCTAGGCTTCGTACCACAATATAGCCACACCCTTCAATCTATATATTGCCAACTCAGCAGCTTCTGAACCACTCACATGCATAACATCTAAGGTGTGTTGGATCTGATCAATAAAATCCTGTGGATCTTCATTTGGATCTGATCCAGTGAATGATGGAGGGTCTAAGTTAAGGAAATCACGTATTCTCGTACTGGCTGCCCTACCTGCACCAACTGCAGGTGCAGTTGGTGCAGGTA
>NW_025818595.1:0-3791 GCF_002878395.1 Capsicum annuum
AATTTTGCCAGTTCGATCGGCGAATCTTTTTGTGTTTCCTCTTGTCGGAAACGAGAAAGAGGCCGCGCGTGCGGGGTGGGATGGGCGACGCAGGAGAAAGAGGATTAATAGAATTTGGAGTGCTGAGAACGACGGATGCGATCATACCAGCACTAACGCACCGGATCCCATCAGAACTCCGATTTTAAGCGTGCTTGTGTGAGTTTAGTACTAGGATGGGTGATATCCTGGGAAGTCCTCGTATTGCATTCCTTTTTTTTTCTTTAAAATTCAGTTTAATTTTGCCGGTTCGATCGGTGAATCTTTATGTTTTTTCTCTTGACGGAAACGAGAAAGAGGGCGAGGCGCGGGGGCGTGCGTGCGGGGTGTGACGGGCGGCGCAGGAGAAAGAGGCTTAATAGAATTTGTAGTGGTGAGAATGACAGGTGCGATCATATCAGCACTAATGTACCGGTTCCCATCAGAACACCGAAGTTAAGCGTGCTTGTGCGAGAATAGTACTAGGATGGGTGACCCCCCGGGAAGTCCTCGTGTTGCGTTCATTCCATTTTTTTCTGCTTTAAAATTTGTTTTAATTTTGCCGGTTCGATCGGCGAATCTTTTTGTTTTTCCTCTTGGTGGAAACGAGAAAGGGGGCGAGGCGCGGGAGCGCGCGTGCAGGGTGTGACGGGCGGCAGAGGAGAAAGAGGCTTAATAGAATTTGGAGTGCTAGGAATGATGGATGCGATCATACCAGCGCTAACGCACCGGATCCCATCAGAACTCCGAATTTAAACGTGCTTGGACGAGAGTAGTACTAGGATAGGTGACCCCCTAGGAAGTCCTCGTGTTGCATCTCTTCTTTTTTTTTCCTTTAAAATTCGGTTTAATTTTGCCGATTCGATCGGCGAATCTTTTTGTTTTTCCTGTTGGCTGAAACGAGAAAGGGGGCGAGGCGTGCGGGGTGTGACGGACGGCGCAAGAGAAAGAGGCTTAATAGAATTTAGAGTGCTGAGAATGACGGATGCGATCATACCAGCACTAACGCACCGGATCCCATCAGAACTCCGAAGTTAAGCGTGCTCGGGCGAGAGTAGTACTAGGATGGGTGACACCCTGGGAAGTTCACGTGTTGCCTCTCTTCCTCTTTTTTTCCTTTAAAATTCGATTCAATTTTGTCGGTTCGATCGGCGAATCTTTTTGTTTTTCCTGTTGGCGGAAACGAGAAAGGGGGCGAGGCGCGAGGGCGCACGTGCGGGGTGTGACGGGCGGCGCCGAAGAAAGAGGCTTAATAAAATTTGGAGTGCTGGGAATGACGGATGCGATCATACCAACACTAACGCACCGGATCCCATCAAAACTCCGAAGTTAAGCGTACTTGGACGCGAGTAGTACTAGGACGGGTGACCCCCTTGGAAGTCGTCTTGTTGCATCCCTTTCTTTTTTTTTTCCTTTAAAATTCGGTTTAATTTTGTCGGTTCGATCGGCGAATCTTTTTGTTTTTCCTCTTGGCGGAAACGAGAAAAGGGGCGAGACGCGGGGGCGCGCGTGCGGGGTGTGACGGACGGCGCAAGAGAAAAAGGCTTAATAGAATTTGGAGTGCTTAAAATGACGGATGCGATCATATCAGCACTAACGCACCGGATCCCATCAGAACTATGAATTTAAGCGTGCTCGGTCGAGAGTAGTACTAGGATGGGTGACACCCTGGGAAGTTCACTTGTTGCATGCCTTCCTCTTTTTTTTCCTTTAAAATTCGGTTTAATTTTGCCGGTTCGATCGATGAATCTTTTTGTTTTTCCTGTTGGCGAAAACGAGAAAGGGGGCGAGGCGCGGGGGCGTGCGTGGGGGGTGTGACAGGCAGCGCAGAAGCAAGAGGCTTAACAGAATTTGGAGTGCTGGGAATGACGGATGCGATCATACCAGCACTAACGCACCGGATCCCATCAAAACTCCGAAGTTAAGTGTGTTTGGGCGAGAGTAGTACTAGGATGGGTGACCCCCTGGGAAGTCCTCGTGTTGCATCCGTTCCTATTTTTTTTCCTTTAAAATTTGGTTTAATTTTGTCGGTTCGATCGGCGAATCCTTTTGTTTTTCCTCTTGACGGAAACCGGAAGGAGGGCGAGGCGCGGGGGCGCGTTTGAGGCGCGTGACGGGCGGCGCAGGAGAAAGAGGCTTCATAGAATTTGGAGTGCTGAGAATGACGGGTATGATCATATCAGCACTAATGCACCGGATCCCATCAGAACACCGAAGTTAAACGTGCTTGGGCGAGAGAAGTACTAGGATGGGAGACCCCCTAGGAAGTCCTCGTGTTGCATTCATTCCCTTTTTTTCTCCTTTAAAATTCGGTTTAATTTTGCCTGTTCGATCGGCAAATCTTTTTATTTTTCCTCTTGACAGAAACGAGAAAGAGGGCGAGGCTCGAGGGCGCGCGTGCGGAGTGTGACGTGCGGCGCAGGAGAAAGAGGCCTAATAGAATTTGGAGTGCTGAGAGTGACGGGTGCGATTATATCAGCACTAACGCACCGGATCCCATCAGAACTCCGAATTTAAGCGTGCTTGGGCGAGAGTAGTACTAGGATGGGTGACCCCCTGGGAAGTCCTCGTGTTGCATCCCTTCCAATTTTATTTTCCTTTAAAATTCGATTTAATTTTGCCGGTTCGATCGGCGAATATTTTTGTTTTTCCTCTTGGCGGAAACGAGAAAGGGGGCGAGGCGCGGGAGCGCGCGTGCAGGGTGTGACGGGCGACGGAGGAGAAAGAGGCTTAATAGAATTTGGAGTGCTAGGAATGATTGATACGATCATACCAGCGCTAACGCACCGGATCCCATCAGAACTCCGAATTTAAACGTGCTTGGACGAGAGTAGTACTAGGATTGGTGACCCCCTAGGAGGTCCTCGTGTTGCATCCCTTCTTTTTTTTCCTTTAAAATTCGGTTTAATTTTGCCAGTTCGATCGGTGAATCTTTTTGTTTTTCCTGTTGGCTGAAACGAGAAAAGGGGCGTGGCGCAGGGGCGCGCGTGCGGGGTGTGACAGACGGCGCAAGAGAAAGAGACTTAATAGAATTTAGAGTGCTGAGAATGACGGATGCAATCATACCAGCACTAACGCACCGGATCCCATAAGAACTCCAAAGTTAAGCGTGCTCGAGCGAGAGTAGCACTAGGACGGGTGACACCATGGGAAGTTCACGTGTTGCATCCCTTCCTCTTTTTTTCCTTTAAAATTCAATTTAATTTTATCGGTTCGATCGGCGAATCTTTTTGTTTTTCCTGTTGGCGGAAACGAAAAAGGGGGCGAGGCGCGAGAGCGCGCGTGCGGGGTGTGACGGGCGGCGCAGAAGAAAAAGGCTTAGTAAAATTTGGAGTGCTGGGAATGACGGATGCGATCATACCAGCACTAACGCACCAGATCCCATCAAAACTCCGAAGTTAAGCGTGCTTGGACGCGAGTAGTACTAGGACGGGTGACCCCCTTGGAAGTCCTCGTGTTGCATCCCTTTCTGTTTTTTCCTTTAAAATTCGGTTTAATTTTGTCGGTTCAATCGGCGAATCTTTTTGTTTTTCCTCTTGGCGGAAACGAGAAAAGGGGCGTGGCGCGGGAGCGTGCGTGCGGGGTGTGACGGACGGCGCAAGAGAAAGAGGCTTCATAGAATTTGGAGTGCTAAAAATGACGGATGCGATCATATCAGCACTAACGCACCGGATCCCATCAAAACTATGAAGTTAATCGTGCTCGGGCGAGAGTAGTACTAGGATGGGTGACACCCTGGGAAGTTCACTTGTTGCATCCCTTCCTCTTTTTTT
>NW_025818596.1:0-1238 GCF_002878395.1 Capsicum annuum
GGGAAGCTCCAAGTAACCTGATGTAACTTTTGAAATGGCCTGAGCTTATTTATTGTGAGACACAGAGTTGGCCAGTGATTGATGTCTTGCAAGTATTTAAAACATTTCATCATTACATATTTGATAAGACCAAAAGCTTGATAAATCATCTTACTATAGCAGAAGTGTCTTTGGCCTCAAAATTTAGAAGAACACCATTGTTTCCAAATTTCCCAACAAATGATACTAGGAGTGATATTCAATAAAATTTTATGGATATCATTCTCTGGTCTTACACTCCACCAAGCGTTAAAGATGTCGAAAATTGGTAGATTTACATGTGGAATTCCAAGGGAATATCCCATGCTATTCCATATGTGCTTTGCTGCTTCACCTTGACCAAAAACATGATGCATAGTATCATTTTGTACAATCCTACAACAAAAACAGTCACTTTGTGAGTTAATATTGAATTTAATGATGACATCATTAAAAGGTAATCTCCTTTTATTAAAAAAATTTGAGGTTCAACTTGGGCTTTGATCTTCATCAAGCTTTTCCAAGTTTGTAAGTCAGCTGACGTAGG
This sequence comes from Capsicum annuum, assembly GCF_002878395.1. Classification (NCBI taxonomy): domain Eukaryota; kingdom Viridiplantae; phylum Streptophyta; class Magnoliopsida; order Solanales; family Solanaceae; genus Capsicum; species Capsicum annuum. The sequence goes on from NW_025818596.1 coordinate 566, forward strand.
AACTTTGCTCACTGGATGTGATCCCTTGCAATATTTCTTCATTAAAAAATTAGCCTAAAGAAATGGTTGGGTCCTGAACCTCCACTATCTTTTAAGTATCAATGAATTGGAGATATCATGCATCCTTCTTATTCCAACGCCACCTTCTTCTTTCAGGAAACATAGATTTTCCCACTTTCTCCAATGATACTTATTTTTACCATCACTATTTTCCGAAAGAAAATAAGCAAAATGCATCTCGATAAGGCAGATGGTACCCTTAGGCGGGTTGAGGGCAAAGAGAGTATAAATAGGTATGGATTGTAGGACATGCTTAATAAGTGTAATTTTTCCACCATCAGAAAGCATGCTACTTTGCCATCCATTTAGTCTCTTAACAATTTTTGCAAGCATACTATCAAAATAGCTGAGATTTTTCTTTCCACTATTTATTGGACAACCCAAATAATTGAAAGGAAACTTTTTATCCATATAACCAGTCATTCTTCTCATTCTGTTAATCCTATGAGGAGAAGTATTTGGAGCGGTTATGAAAAAGCTCGTCATTATTCACTTTTTGACCAGAGGCTTTTTCGTACCTCCTGATTTGATGCTTAATGAGTTTGATCATCTTGTTGTTACCACCTCTAAAAATCACTATATCATCAGCTTACGCTGATGATATAGTGATTTT
>NW_025818597.1:0-1370 GCF_002878395.1 Capsicum annuum
GTGGTCGTTAAGGTTATAAGGTTGTTTACTAATATAAGGTTGTTTACTTAACGCTGGTTATAAGGTTAAACGATGGTCGTTAAGGTTATAAGGTTATTTAATAATATACGGTTATAAGGTTAAACGGTGGCCGTTAAGGTTATAAGGTTGTTTACTAATATAAGGTTGTTTATTTAACGGTGACCGTTAAGTTTAATGTATAGATTAGGCTTTAAACGGTGGCCGTATAGATTAGCAGGTTTCTCTCAAAAAATAAAACTATATCCTTTATGCAACAGGAAGAGAATATACATGGTCTCAACAAATCTTCAAATATAAGATCTATCACTTTCAACTCCAGAAACAAAGTGGAAAATAAAATAGTGCTAACCCAGGGTCTTCTCCTCGTCTAAGAGCACGTTCAACTTCAGAGTCAGCAGTGTGATTGCCAAACCAATCCTAAAAATAATGATAAATGTTATGACTAAAGAATTAAAGAAATCCAAACAACAAAATTTCTTGTAAGACAAAAGAGTTTACCCTCAGGCGACCAACAAAAATCTGAATGACAGAAGGACCAGCTCGACAAAAGCTAAGAAGTTGAGACAAAAGTTTCTAATAGACTTAGGTTAGAAAAGGAAATTCCAAGCATTCACCCGCAAGATATATTGCATGTGGACTTTGAATGAAATTGGAAGTGCCAAGGTTTTGATCGCTTTTACTGCTGTTCTTAGCTTTGGATCTTGTGGAACCTGCAAATGAAAAAGTGTTAGTGCCTGTTGACCCCGTTAGAGAAAAAAGCTGCTAAGGAACCTCTGGTGCGACTTGTAGGGGATTGAATTTCACTTTCATCAATTGCTGAATCAGTTAACTCACTGGAAGTATGAGAATTTGATTCCGACTCAGCACATGCTGGTTCTGAAGGGGAACATTCTGCTTCCGCTTCCGTTGATGGATCAGTGACTTCAGAATTTGTTACATGATCAAGAAAATGAAGTTACAGAACATTCAAGAGAACCAAATAATGCATTGTTGCCCACCCCTTCCCATCATAGATCATCAGAAATGCAGCAGATACAACAATCTACACCATGTTTGCACATTGACTTTAAAAGTTTTATCAATCCATTTTGCGTCTAGCCTCTTTATATATTTCCAGATCTCTCGCCAAATAACTTGAGAGCCTTCTTATCAGTATCTACATCTTAAGTGTACCAAATTCTGAAAACCCCCATCATATGGATTTTTAAAAAGAATAGTAGTGAAGGATCAACTATCGATATAAGGTACTACGACATGATGTCTTGTAACAGCTACTACCTCTTCTACATTGTTTTTAAATTCTTTCGCGGGAATTAAAACATAAATGAACCATATAACTCATAGAGACA
>NW_025818598.1:0-1158 GCF_002878395.1 Capsicum annuum
AGCTGTCCGCACGTGGTTAAAATTAGGCCCGTGACAAAGTGGTATCAAAGCAGATTTCTAACATGGCATACGACGGCGACGAGGAGGTTCACGGCGGAGACAACTTGGGCAAAACCAAGACCCGAAAACGTGACAAGAGTAGGAACAAGGATGAGGCCCAACTTCCAGTTAGTGAGGCTGTCACTAACGTGGAAGATGGAGAAGGTTCGGCATCCGGTTCTCTCGATGAGCGAATCGTTAGCACGGAGGCTGGCCTAGCGGTTTTGGGCCATCGCTTCAAGACTCTTGAGTCCAACGTTGGTACCCTTGAGGCTGCTGCTCTTGAAGGGCTGGACGAAGTCAAGGCCGACTTGTCCGAGCAAAATGAAGAGCACAAAGAGGGGCTGACCAGCTTGGAACTCAAGCTCACGGAAGCCTTATCGGCGCTACACGAAGAGTTCGGGGCAAAACTGTCCGAGGTTATGCTTGGGCAGTCCGCTTTGCAAGAGGAAGTTGCTGATTTGAAGCAACAATTGGAAGCAGCCCGTGTTGGTGGAAACCATGGTTCCGTGGCGTACCATGACGTTCGTATTGAGGCTCCTAAACCCAACGTGTTTAAGGGTGAAAGGAACGCTCAAGACGTAGAGAATTTCATATGGCAATTAGAGTCATATTTTGAGCACGTCAAGATTGTTGACGGGGTAGCAAGGATCCGAATTGCAACCATGTACCTCAGCGACGTCGCAATGTTGTGGTGGCGTAGGAAGAAGGTAGACATGGAGAGGGGTCTTTGCACCATAACTGATTGGGATCAGTTTACGGATGAGTTGAAGGAACAATTTTACCCTCAAAACGTTGTAGATGAGGCTCGACGGAAGTTGAGGGAACTTAAACAAACTTCTTCCATTCATAACTACGTGAGGGAGTTTACGAAACTCTCGCTTCTTGTGACGAGTTTCAGCAGTGAAGATTTGCTCTTCTTCTTTCTTGATGGCCTCCAAAATTGGGCCAAACAAGAACTGAGGAGGCGCAATGTCAAGACCGTGGATGAGGCCATCAAAGTGGCGGAATCCTTGACTGATTTTCATGCCGATTATGCCAAGTCGAAGGATAGTCGGAACAAGCCCATTGCTGCCAAGGGAGATCGTGGGGACAAAGGCAAAGACAAGTTTATTCCCA
>NW_025818599.1:0-1319 GCF_002878395.1 Capsicum annuum
CCCTCCTCACTATAAAAACTCACCATTCTCTTTCTCTAAGAGGACAAACTTGTCCTCCTCTATTACTCCCTCTATTTTCTCTTACAAGTACTTTGAAGTTCTTTGGCACTTTGGATTTCGAAAAACATTCAATCTTGTCCTTGCTGAAATTTCTTTGGGTTCTATTATTATTGTTTGGTGCCTAATCGGTTAGTCTCTATCGACGCATTTTTTTCTTATTCTGTAGCATTTGAGATAGCAAAGCATAGAAAGCATGTATATAGGAACTAATTTAAAATAATTATGATTTTGCTTTTTTCACTGTCATAAAGAAGACTAAAAAAAGAAGAGAATAGGTTACTAGAGTGTACTATAACTAGTTCTAGCTGTTTTCTTGAACAGTAGCACATTTTGTGCAAGTTGAAGACATTCTGGGTATTACTGTTTGTATTTTCTTGTTCTGTGTTTGCTTTTTTTGACTGTGGTTTCTTGTGAAAGTTTTGTCATAATTGAACACAGCTCAGGGTTTTACTTGTCATAGCTATTTTCTACTTTCTTTCTGATATTTTGTTGGGTTTTTGCTTTGTATCTTGCATGAAAATGTAAGTTCTTTTTTCCCATTTTCTTTTTTTGGGCCAAGGAGGGTGACTGATTTGGTAGGCAAAGGGGCCAGTGGGGCTTCTTTTGTTTAATTCTTTCCAAATTAATGTGAAGATAATATTTGATAGAATCTTATTGGGAAGACAAAGTGTGTGAATCACATTCAGCAGAGTGGGAGAAAAGGTGATGAAATTTAAGAGAGGATTTTGGAAGGATGAATGATAGCTCAGCTAGAGAAATGAATGATAGTTTAGCCGCTATTACTGAAAGACAACCTCAAAGGCCTTGTGGTTGTGTGGGTATTTTGTTTCAGCTCTTCGATCGAAATCGTAGATTTACGAAGAAGCTGTTTCCAAAGAAACTGCTTTCCCCAGGTAAGCTACTACTACATTCCACTCACTTTTAAAGCAGAATGGTTAATTTCTTGAAGGTGATTCTAGCTAGAGGGCTAAATTGTTTCCTTTTTTGTGCTGCATTCTTATAGCTTGCTTGAAAGAAGCTTCAAAAAAGGTTGGAGGGGATGAGAAGCAGCCAAAGCTTCGTTTGGTACTCATTTCTTGAAATACACTCCCACATTTAGCTTTCTTTTTCTTCTATTGTCTCAGATTTTAGCCTGATAGGAAAGTTTTTGTTTTTATTGTTTTTGGTTCTTGTATGAACAATGTAGATTGCTGATGAGAACAGTGGGGGTTTTCCAAATGCAAAGAATAATGGAATGACCGATACACGTTGTGAAAGCA
>NW_025818600.1:0-1418 GCF_002878395.1 Capsicum annuum
TTTGAACTATAACAACTTAACAAGTTCAAAATTTAGAATGACATAATTCTCAATGATAAAATTTAGTAATTGTATTTTGACTAAAACATCATCCAACTTATCATTTGTTGTATTTCCTACATGAACGCCCAATGTGAACTTTAAACCCACATGAACTACAACAATTTTTATTTTTCTTTTCGAACATATCTCTTTCCGATTTACCACGAACAATGCATCATGTGACTTTCTAATTTTTTTTTTGCACATTATCCCATAGACGCCACATACATGCATAATGTAGTACATTATTGTACACATCAGCAACAACTTCTATGATTGTTGCATTATGATCGGAAACTAGGCACATATATTTTCTTTCACCATATGCTTCCTTCAGATTCTCAAAGAACCAAGTCAAAGATGCATCATTTTCAGATTCTAGTACACCATATGCCAAAGGAAGTATATGTCCTGCATATTGAAAAATGAATATAAGAATACATGATTTTTACACATAAAATACTGCATATGTATATTATAAATACATACAGCTGGAAACATATGAAACTACCAGTAAACACATAAACATACTGCATATGTATATTATAAATACATACAGCTGGAAACATATGAAATTGTCAGTGAACATATAAACGTACTGCATATGTATATTATAAATACATACAGCTGAAAATATATGAAACTGCCAGTGAACACATAAACGTACTGCATATGTATATTAAAAATACATATAGCTGGAAACATATGTAATCTTCATAATGTTCTTTATATATCCACCTACAAGAGTGTTTAACAAGAACAGGTATGCTTCCGATAGTCAATCTCCAAAACACAAAAATAGTAAAAATAAAATTAAATATCAAATACATACTATATACAACAACTAATTCATATATACAAAACTGCTAAATGAATTCCAATGAAAAGAAATCTTTTATTCGAATATTAGTTATCATCGACTAAAATTAAAATTTACCGTATAACAATTGTATCTCAATTTTCACATTACATAACAATACAGATAACTTTGAATTCTAAAAAAAGAATTTCGATCAAATTTTTTTTTTCAAGAAATGATAAAATTCAGTTATGATTTCAGATTTTTGAATTCCGCAACTGTTATGCAATTTTGTTACAAATTTTTCAGTAATTTTTGCAATTTTATTTTATGAAAAACATAAATAGAATCGAGTTTTTTTAAATCTCAAATATGTACTATATACAACAACTAATTCATATATACAAAACTGTAAAACGAATTCAAATGAAAATTTTTTTAGTCTAACACTAGTTATCCTAAACTAAAATTCAAATTTCACGTATAAAAATTGCATCTCAACTTTCAAATAACAGAATAAATTTGAAATTAAAAAAAATCGCTTAAACCATTTTTTACGAGAACTGATAAAATTCGT
>NW_025818601.1:0-2599 GCF_002878395.1 Capsicum annuum
ATCTTCACACTTCACTGTAATGTAAAGGCCCCGGTTATGCCCTGTACCTTCAACAGGCAATTCATCGTCAAAAAAGCTAATCCGATTGACCTCAAAGATTTTTCCAACCATTTTCTCAAGTTTGTTGATTGTAATCTCCCTTGGAATATATGCTTTATTTAATACCTTCAGTAAAACATCACGATGCTCCTTGGAGTGCAACAGCAAAGATAAAAGAAAAATTTGAGCAGGGGTTTTCTTCAACTGGTCTAACATTGAATACTCTGGCAATTTCATCTTTTTCAAAAATTCTTCGGCTTCTTCTTCGGTGATAGGCTTTTTGATAGATGACAGTCCACTCACCGTTGGCTTGGACTTTCTTAAGTTTTCAGGCACGAAGCATCTTCCTGACCTAGTCAAACCCCCTACCTCATCTACATCTTTCACAACTTTTTTCCCTTGATAGGTCATCACAGTCCGCCCATAATTACAGGGAACCCTTTTCGTATCAACTATCGGAGGTTGGGTCACCGGTTTGAGGACAATAGGCGCTGTCAGTGCTCTTTTTACCGTTAAGATGGGCTGACTCAGAGCTCCCACCACTATCAACTTAGGTTTATCCTGACTTAAATCAACATACTTTCTGACGCCCTGTACTATGATCAAGGTTTTCTTTGTGCTTTCTTGGGCTTTATCTTCTCTCATTCTTTTCTGGCTCAATGACATTGCTTTCAAAGACTCTGCTACATTCACCGATTTTTCCTCAATGGTCTATATCTTGACAATAGGCTTATAACCCCTCGAAGACTCTTTCCCATCATATATCAATTCTAATATATTGGCTTCAGCATGGGTTAACAGCGGATTTTGGTTAATGTTTGGACCCTCCGGGGCCTGGACCAGCATTTGATTTGTGTCAATTAAATCTTGGACAGCTCTCTTTAAATGCCAGCATTTCTCGATATCATGGCCTGGCATATCAGAACAGTACGCACATCTTAAAGAATAATCGAGATTCCTTGGAAAGCCTTCCTTGAATTGGGCTTAAAACCTTCAACTTTCCCAACCTATCAAATAATTTAGCATATGACTCCCCAAGAGGTGTGAATTGATTTTTGACCGCCTTCTCTTTCCTATACTCAGGCCTAGACTGAAAGCTGGGTCTGGAGGGGTTTTGGTAATTTGGTGGAGCGAACGGGCGATTTTGTGGAGCTTGCGCGCACCACTGCAGGTAAGAAGGGGTTTGGGCATATGGCTGCGCGCTATACACTGGGTACGGGGGTGGTGGAATGGAATATAAAGGGTTTAGTGAAGGGTAGTAATGGTGGGGAGAAATATATGGAGCTTGGGCGTAGACTTAGGCTTGGGATTGGGGATAGGGGTGAGGTGGTCTTTTGGGATAGGAATGGGTTCCAGCTACGACAGTTGCAACGTCCTCTTTCTTCTTTTTACCTCCAAATACGCCAGGTCAACCTTGAATTGCTTGTGTGGTGGCTTTTAATGCAGCAAAACTCACTATTCGGCCGGTCTTAATTCCGTCCTCTATCATCTCCCCCATTTTAAGGACTTTCATAAAAGACTTTCCCATTGCCGGAAGTAAATGTTGAAAATAGGTCTCATCCTGCGCCTGAATGAAAACTTCTACCAACTTACTTTCTTTCATTGGAGGGTTTACCCTGGCAGCCTGTTCACGCCACCTTATCGCATACTCCTTAAAACCTTCAGTGCTCTTTTTCTTCATGTTGACCAAGGATTTTTCGTCCGGAATCAGGTCGATGTTATACTAACAATATTGAACAAATTCAGAAGCCAAATCATCCCAACTGTTCCATTTTTCGATATCTCGATCGATAAACCATTCTGAGGCCAGATCAGAAAGACTCTCGCCAAAGAAGGCCATGAGCAATTCTTCCTTTCCTCCTGCAGCCCTCAACTAGTTGCAATAACGTCTCAAGTGTGCAACGGGATCACCGTGTCCTGCATACTTCTCGAACTTAGGCATCTTAAAACCGAGGGGAAGGTTGATGTCTGGGAACATGCAAAGATCTTTATAGGAAACACTCCTATAATCTCCGATTCCTTGCAAATTCCTCATAGCCTGTTCTAAACTTTTCAATTTCTGGGCTATGATATCTTGTTCCTCTGTTGCAACAGGTTTCTCCGTATCAAATGGAAATGCAGGCGGCTGAGTGTACCCATACGGTTCATTCATTTGCAAAGTAGGTTCCGGGGCATTATACTGACTATCTGAAACCTTCAGTACTGGCTCACTGGCAGACCTAGGAAGCCTCATTGTGGGATGCACAGCGTATATGGGAGTTTCATGTGGTGGCGGAGCCACGAATACCGATGTGATTGGTGGCGCTGGCTGAGCAGCTGGTCTTGATTGGGGAGCTGCCAAGGGAACACGATAACTGCTAGGATAATAATGTCGCGGAGTGAATCTTGGCGCGTGCTCAGGTGACTCAGTAGGAGCAGAGAATTGTGCCTGAGAGAGCGGTGGGCAGTTAGAGATATTCCCAAGACCTTCAGGGAGCGGAGGAGGAGGCATTCCGCTGGCCCATGCCCAGTGTAAATCTATCAATTGTTGCCTGAGCCTTACTACCTCATCATTGTGTTC
>NW_025818602.1:0-1562 GCF_002878395.1 Capsicum annuum
GATGGATGGTTACAATGTATGCATTTTTGCTTATGGTCAAACTAGATCTGGGAAAACATATACTATGGTGAGAGCCCTTACGAGGCATACACGAAAAACAATTCCTTATATTTCCATGCCGAAGCTTCATATCTAATATTTCTCTCTTGGCAGTCTGGCCCGGGAGGTGAATCAACAAAGGAATTTGGAATCAATCAATTGGCTCCGAATGATCTATTCCTATTATCTGATGAAAGGAAGGACATCATGAGTTATAAGATCCACGTTCAAATGGTCGAGATATATAATGAGCAAATTCGTGTTCTTCTTGCAGACGATCCTTTGCTTACTAAATATCCTTTCATTGTGATTTTTCCATAGTTTACATCAGATTTCATGAGTTAATTTGAGACACTTCCAAGGCAGAAAAGTGAAATAATTGCACCCTTAACTGTTCGTTCATACATTGGAAATTAGAAGCAGCATGAACGGAAACGGTCTACCTCTGCCTGATGCTAGCGTGCATCCAGTGAATTGCGCTAGAGATGTTATAGATCTGATGAAACTTGGTGACGGAACCATTCTGTTGGCTCTACTGCCATGAACAACTGCAGTAGTCGCTCACACAGGTGAGGCTAAGCACTTTCAAAGTTACTTTACTCAATTCCAATTGACAGACCAACTTAATAGAGTTAAATAATGTTAATTTTCTTTACGTTGACGTGAAATACTTGCAGTGTGCTGACTGTACACGTGCATGGTGAAGATACATCTGGAAACATAATCCATAGTTGCCTACATTTGGTTGATCTTGTTGGTAGTGAACGAGTTGACAAGTCGGAAGTTACTGGCGACGGCCTCAAAGAGGCACAACATATTAACAAGTCTCTCTCTTGCTTGGGTGATGTGATCACAGCATTGGCACAGAAGAACTCCCACATCCCTTATAGAAACAGCAAACTCACCTTATTCTTGCAGAACTCTTTAGGTTTGTGCAATTAGCTCGAGATTTTGCTCCAGATATATCAACTTATATGACTGGTCTAGACATTTATTTGGCCAACGTTTTGGATGAGTTTTTTCTTTTCTAATGCTTTTTATGGTGTGTTTCAGGTGGACATGCAAAAACGTTGATGTTTGCTCATGTCAGTCCTGAAGGGGATTCCTTTGGAGAAACAATTAGTACTCTGAAGTTTGCGCAGAGGGTTTCGAGTGTGGAACTTGGTGCAGCTCGTTTAAATAAATAGAGCGTCGAAGTTTTAGAGCTCAACGCAGAGGTAAAATACATCATTCTATGATATTATATGGTTAAATGTTGATTACAAGACAGAAGTTTGCAGAACGTTGGATAATGATTCATTACATGCTTACTGTTCACATCGTTGCAGATCAAGACCCTCAAAAAGGTGTTGGCTAACAAGGAAGCACTAACTCCTCAAACTAACAAACCAAAGGAAGCATCAAGGACACCTTTCCAGAAGCCTAAAGCAACAGCTGAGCTTCAGGAAGGATATGATGTAACAAAATTGTATGATCAAGCGGGTAATGATAGTTTCATGAAGACTCCTCCGAGTCCACCTTTT
>NW_025818603.1:0-1036 GCF_002878395.1 Capsicum annuum
ATAAAGTTACCTCAAAAATATTTTTCTCTTATCAAAAATATGATATGAAATCCCCCTCCATCGACAGGAAGATTCTTCACCATTAATTCCATGTACCAACTATATAATAAGCTTTTTTCTATCCTTTCATCTATTTCTTTTTTTAATTAATTCATCCAACTTGTCTTTCTTATCATATAAAATGTCACTAAAAATAAGATTGGCCTATTACATCAGCTAAACATATGTTTATTTAAATGATTTCATCTAAATAAATTTATTAATTTAGCAATTAGCACTACATTATTAGCCAAACATGCATGCGTGATAATTATATATATGTATAATCTATAATATTAAATTAAGATGAGCTTAAATAAAGTAATTATATACAGTCAAAAAAAAATTAGTATAATGGAGTTTAATTTACTTAAGAGTTTAGGCCTATTTCCTGTCGTCTAAACTCATTGAAAAATGTAGACGAATTTTGACAAATAAAGTATATATATCATTAAATTAATCTTCAAATAAATACCCTAGTCAAATGAAATGATTATTTTCAAATTATTCTTTAAAAGTAGGGATAGTTGACTGTAAATAGTGTAATTTATCAACTAAAAATGAAAAATAGGGGGAAAATGGAAAAAAGTTCCAACAATTTTATTGAAATTTAAACAATTTACTTATTTTGAATAATGTAAAAAGATTTAGAAAATCACTCAGTATGCATTAGAGAAAGTATTAAATAAGCAAGTTACAAAATAGGTCCAATTACATGTATTCTTATCCAAAATGAAATCAATCAATATATAATAATAAAGGAGAAACATAAAGTAGGTGATGTGGCACCTCTCTATGACCTCCATTGTTAATTATCTTTAATCTCATTTTTTTGAGATTTTTATTCAAGTTTTTATGCATAATATATTAACTAAATGACTTAATCTCAAAATAAATGCATTAGAACCCATAGATGAATAGTCAAGTTGATCTCATTGCATTATCAACTCAAAATAAATGCTAATCAGTGTGACTTTTCACATATTTTTCTTTACGG
>NW_025818604.1:0-1354 GCF_002878395.1 Capsicum annuum
TTTCTAATGTTGTAATTGGTAATTACAACAAACTTGACTACCCCATATGGAATCCCTCTGAGAATGGTATATTCACTAATAATTCTGCCTGGCTGATTGTTAGGAATCAAAGACCCAAAAATGATTTCCTGAATAATCTTTGGCATAATAGAGTTCCTTTTAAAATCTCTTTTCTGGCATGGAGGATATTTAAAAAGAGATTACCTTTTAATGACATCATCATTAAATTGAATATTAACTCACAAAGTGATGTTTTTGTTGTAGGATTGTATAAAATGATACTATGCATCATGTTTTTGGCAAGGTCACGCAGCAAAGCACATATGGAATAGCATGGGAAATCCCTTTGGAATTCAACATATAAATCAACTAATTGTCGACATCTTTAACACTTGGTGGAGTGTAAGACCAGAGAATGATATCCATAAAATTTTATTGAAGATCACTTCTAGTATCATTTGTTGGGAAATTTGGAAACAATAGTGTTCTGGTAAATTTGGAGGCCAAAGACACTTCTGCTACAGTAAGATGATTTATCAAGCTTTTGGTCTTATCAAATCTGTATTGATGAAATATTTTAAACACTTGCAAGACATCAATCACTGGCCAACTCTGTGTCTCACAATAAAGAAGCTCAGGCCATTTCAAAAGTTACATCAGGTTACTTGGAGCTTCCCACAAGCTCACTGTATTAAAATGCAATACAGACGGTAGTTACTTACATGAAAGTGGTAAGGCTAGTATTGGTGGAATTGTATGGAATAGTCGAGGCGATATAGTTATGGCATTTTCTATTTCGTTCAGCTGTAGTAGCAGTAATATGCAGAGGCGTTGTGAATATCAAGGATACACTAATTTCACTCTTGAACTAGACTCCACAATCATAACCAACAAGCTGAACAACAATCTTGTCACTAATATGAAGCTGAAAAAAGTTGTGGACAACATCAAAAGTATCAAGAATAGAATTGGGATTCAAGTAACTCACTGTTTTCAGGAGGGGAATCAAGTTGCTGACTGGTTAGCCAAATTGGCTTCCACCTCTACGTAGATTCTTATCACTCAGTCCCTTTCACATCTTCCTAGACAGGCTAGAGGCTGCATACAATTAGATAAATGGATGATGCCTAGTCTTAGATGTAAATATGACAAATCCAACTTCTTTGTTAGCTAGCATAGATTTATGTATGTACCAGAAGGCAATATAATTATTTATACCTTCTGGTGGGGTGATATCACTTATGATTGATATCACTAATGGTTGTGTGTTGTAGCGAGGTCAGGCCTAGCCCCCCTCTGCCCCTTTTTACTAATGGGTAATTGATTTAAAAAGATGAAGAAGAAGAACAAAGTA
>NW_025818605.1:0-1114 GCF_002878395.1 Capsicum annuum
ATGAGTAAAATGCTAAAAACTAAGGATTTTTGGCATATGGATTGTGTTGGTTTGGGGGGTTGGCGGAAATTGTTTAAGCCATATGAGCGAAATTTGAAAAACTGAATATTTTTTGTGATTTTTCGTATGTGGTAGCCTATAGGGGGTCCTATCGTCGGAATGCGCATTTTGAGCAAAATTTCTTGGGCGCACCCTTTATAACTTATTAATAGATCGTGTTGGTTTAGAGGGTTGCTGAGGTTTTGTAAGTCATATGAACGAAGTACTAAAAACTGTGGATTTTTTTTCGATTTTTCATGTGTTAGCCTATGGATTGATGGGGTGTGCAGTTGTTGGAGTGCGTTTTAGGCGATACATCTTGGGCGCTCCATGGACGACCTATTAAATGGATCATGTTGGTATGGGGGTAGGGGAGTGGCAGAACGGGGTTTTTTAATCCATATAAGAGATATACGAAACACTGAATATTCTTTTGTGATTTATTGTATGTGTTAGCCTATGGATCGATGGGGTTTGCAATCGCCGAAGTGAATTTTGGACAAAACTTCTTTGGCACACTCCTGACGACCTATTACATCGATCGTGTTGGTTAGAGGGTAACCCGAGGTTTTTTTAAGCCATATGAATGAAATGGGTAAAATTAAAAATTCTCATTTGTCAGATTGATAATAGATCTGTCCGTATATAGGTCGGATCAATAATCGATTTGTCGAATTCATAATCAATCCGTCCATATATAGGTCGGATTGATAATCGATTTGTCGGATTGGTAATATATGTCTATATATCGGTCTGATAGATGATAGACCTGTCTAAAAAATGAGTCATTTCCCTAAAACATAAAAAATTGATATCTATTTAATTAAAAGAAGATTTGAAAAGGCCATTCAACAAAAGATCCCTTCTTTTATTCCAATACAAAAAAAGTCCAGTCCTAACAAAAATGGGAGTGCATTTTCCTATTAAATAAGTTTTGAGTTTAAAATTGTTCATTGTCAAACTTGATGTAGGAAAAAACAAAAATAATGTAAGTTTTGGGGCTAAGAGTTATTAAAGAAAAGTTACCTCTATTTAAAGTGTTTTTTTCTCCATACATACACCATTCTCAGCTCTC
>NW_025818606.1:0-1008 GCF_002878395.1 Capsicum annuum
TATAAAATGATACTATGCATCATGTTTTTGGCAAGGTGATGCAGCAAAGCACATATGGAATAGCATGGGAAATCCCTTTGGAATTCAACATGTAAATCAACCAATTGTCGACATGTTTAACACTTGGTGGAGTGTAAGACTAGAGAATGATATCCATAAAATTTTATTGAAGATCACTCCTAGTATCATTTTTTGGGAAATTTGGAAACAATGGTGTTCTTGTAAATTTGAAGGCCAAAGACACTTCTGCTACAGTAAGATGATTTATCAAGCTTTGGGTCTTATCAAATCTGTATTGATGAAATATTTGAAAGACTTCCAAGACATCAATCACTAGCCAACTCTGTGTCTCACAATAAAGAAGCTCAGGCCATTTCAAATGTTACATCAGGTTACTTGGAGCTTCCCACAAGCTGACTGTATTAAAAATTAATACAGACGGTAGTTACTTACATGAAAGTGGTAAGGCTGGTATTGGTGGAATTGTATGGAATAGTCGAGGCGATATGGATATGGCATTTTCCATTTCATTCAGTTGTAGTAGCAGTAATATGGCAGTGGTGTTGTGAATATCAAGGATACACTAATTTCACTCTCGAACTAAACTCCACACTCATAACCAAAAAGCTGAACAACAATCTACTCACTAATATGAAGCTGAAAAAAGTTGTGGACAACATCAAAAGTATCAAGAATAGAATTGGGATTCAAGTAACTCACTGTTTTCGGGAGGGGAATCAAGTTGCTGATTGGTTAGCCAAATTGGCTTTCACCTCTACGCAGATTCTTATCACTCAGTCCCTTTCTCATCTTCCTAGATAGGCTAGAGGCTGCATCCAATTAGATAAATGGATGATGCCTAGTCTTAGATGTAAATATGACAAATCCAACTTCTTTGTTAGCTAGCATAGATTTCTGTATGTACCAGAAGGCAATATAATTGTTTATACCTTCTGGTGGGGTGATATCACTTATGATTGATATCACTAATGGTTGTGTGTTGTATCG
>NW_025818607.1:0-1349 GCF_002878395.1 Capsicum annuum
TTCTGCCTTAATTTAAAAACATTGTAGCCTTTTTCTTATTAACCAAATATATATATATCATGAAGTTATTATCAAATAAAAGTAGCATTTGTAGAAAGGATATGAAAATATGATTACATACATGTCTTGCTAGGATGTTTTGTAAAAAATTATTAATTCATATTGTACAATTACGAAAAATGTAGCAGTAAATTGTGATACCGATACTTAAGTTAAATCTTTATTTAGCATGTAATATTGCTATTGATTTGTTTTAGTTTCATATCAACTTGGTAATTGTGACAATATATATTTAGAAAGTTATGCCTAATCTAATCACTCCCCCTCCCCCCTTTCCCCCAGTTCTTCATCGACCTACCTTTACCTTTCTTCACACATCTCTTTTTCACTTGTCCAAAACATCTTTTTAATCTTGAAGGGCATACTAAAATCATTAAAAAATAACTTTTCAATGATTGTCTATCAAAAATAAATGATAGTTTATTTTAATAAACATAAAAAAAATATACAAAAATTTTAGAGAGCTTAACTCAAATCACTAGCAAATGTGTCTCTTCAATCGTAGATACCATCAATATTTCAAAAAAAAAAAAGTAGAAAGGTTTCAGTAAGAAATATCGATCAAGAATATATGATGGTCTATTATTGTAAACTTCGAGAATATATTAAAATTTTAGAAAACTTAACTCAAATCACA
This sequence comes from Capsicum annuum, assembly GCF_002878395.1. Classification (NCBI taxonomy): domain Eukaryota; kingdom Viridiplantae; phylum Streptophyta; class Magnoliopsida; order Solanales; family Solanaceae; genus Capsicum; species Capsicum annuum. The sequence goes on from NW_025818607.1 coordinate 698, forward strand.
AACAAATTCATCTATTTAATAATGAATACTATCAAGATTGTAATCATAAAAAATGTATTAAAAAATTAGAAAACTAACACAAATCACAAGAAAAATTATCTCTCCAATCAAACAAGAGATATAATAATAAACTAAACTAAAAAAAGTTATCACATGCTATAAAACAATATGAATATAGTTTAAAAAACTCACCTGGTTAGGAATAATAAATTGTATGGAGAACAAGAGATAGATATTAATAAAGTTTTAATTTTTTTTAAATATAAATATTAATATAACAAGTTTACCCCAGACCTCACTTTGTGGGAATATACTGGATTTGTTGTTGTTGTAATATAACAAGTTTCCTATAAATTCTAATATTGTTTTTTCCTTTCAAACCTAGGTTAATTAGGAAATTTACTTAATCTAATATGGTTTTTTCCTTTTAAACCTATGTTAAATGTTTTCTAATATTGTCTTTTTCATTTAAACATATGTTAATTAGGCATTTTCTTAATAGGAATATAAGAATATTAGTAGAGATTCTACACCTAAAATTAATGCTTGTGTGAAAAGAAAAAAGTAGATTCCTTCTCCCATCATCAATGCTAATATTTATAGTAAGTTTAGTTATAATATGTACAAATTTTATATAAGGTAAAACTATAAT
>NW_025818608.1:0-1013 GCF_002878395.1 Capsicum annuum
GCAAAACACTTGTTGCAAGAAAAACACAAGTCAATAAGGAACATCACCTGAGACGACTTCTTCAGCAACTTCAGCGTATTGTTTTACCAGGTTTTCCTTATGAGTCATTTCTGACTGTGCAGCAGCCAACTTTTCATTCAAATCCTTGACTTCATCCTCTAAGCCACTCACTTGTTCCTCAAGAGACTTAACTTGATCCTCTAGTCCAGTCAAATGTGAATAAGATTCAACGGAAATTTGACCATATTTAGGTTTCTTGATTTCCTGTTTACCCTGAAATATAACGGAAACCAAAACATAAATCACCAAGACGAGACAAATTGAATGAAGCTCTCTCACAACGTATTATTGAAAAAAAAATCGATGAACTGCCAAACTGAAACTATGTCTTTTCCTTTCTAGCACCAATCACATTATATTGAAGAGAGAAACAAAATTAACAGAACTAAATTAGAACTTATAATTTGTGAGGGTAAATATTAAAGACTACGACCCATCAATCTCAACCTATAGACGTAAGCCTCACAGTTTAGACAAAATTGGATTTTTCACATCTGGTAGTCTTAAAACATAAGCACACAAAATGGCAAAGAATCGGATGAAATAAATCATTCATATATTGCTAATTCAGAGTCCGAAATCTGTTAAAGAAGGAGAAAAGAGATTAAAATTAAACACAAACATTTAAATATTTGGGATTTCTTTACACGGCTGTCCCCATAATCTCTACCCAAACTCTCAACCTCAAGCTTCATCTGGGCCAAGGATGTAGGCCCAGGCAACTACTTCCGCACAAGACCACGTAATCTCCGACACACAATCAGATGTTCTATACCAATTAGAACTTGTGATACACAATCAGATGTTCTTTACCAATCAGAACTTGTGATACACAATCAGATGTTCTTTACCAAAATCTTATTCAAATTATCAAAAGATCAATCCAACCATAAAAATATAATACGCAGTCAAATGTTCTCCGTTATAATCACGAGCCGAGAAATTTGTCAACT
>NW_025818609.1:0-1212 GCF_002878395.1 Capsicum annuum
TTATGAAAAAATCCAAAAAATAAAAAATCAATTACTGAGATGCTTTTCTCAAATCAAATTGGTACAGGATCATACCCAAACAGTCAAAACGTGCACATATTAGCCTTATTAAAGATTTACGAAAAAATCCTCGAATCGTCACATACATGATTTTCCCATACAAAATTACCCATATTGACTAAGAGACATAAAAAATGTGAAGTTGTAAGATGGAACTCTTAGGCCACATTCTAATTCCATCAAGCCTCAGTTAACCGAAGGAAACAAAAAGGTACGACTTCAATACTGCCTCTCAATGATTGATCAGAATACAATCCACACAAATCCCATGTTTATGAATATGTTTAATTATGTTCATATCGAAGAAAAGTGGTTTTTTTTGTCCAAAAAAGTTGAAAGGTACTACCTGCTTCCTGGAGAGCATGATCCAGATCTGTATCGTTCTTACAAAAGTAAAAATTTTATTCCAAAGGTTATGTTTATGGCTGCTGTAGCACGTCGTCGATTTGATGAAAATGGAATTGAGTTGTTTTCTGAATAGGTATTTTTTCTTTTGTAGTTAAGGAACCAGCTAAGAGGAATAGCAAAAATTGAACAGCAGGAACTATGGAAATAAAGCTCATTCAGTCAGTAACTAAAGATATCACTAGAGCTTGCTTGATAGAGAAAGTTCTTCATACTATTAGAGAAAAATGGCCAGCTTTCAATTCAAATAATCCTATCTTTTTACAACAAGATAATGGAAGGCCACATATTGGTAACAATGATTTGGAATTTATTGAAGCTTCCCGACAAGATGGATTTGACATTAGATTGTGTTTTCAACCATCGAACAGTCTAGATTTAAATGTTTTAGATCTTGGTTTTTTTAGAGCAATCCAAAGTCTTCAATATCAAAAGGGCCCTAAAAATGTTGATGAATTAGTGGAAGCAGTGGAAAGATCTTTTGATGAAATGAAAGCGAAACAACTCAATCATGTATTTCTTACTTTATAATCTTCTATGATTGAGGTGATGAAAGATAGTAGCGGCAATAATTACAAAGTGCCTCATTTGAACAAAAATGGACTAGAAAGAGAAGAAAACCTTCCTCTTCAACTTCATTGTGATATTGATATCGTCAATAAAGATTTGGCTCTACTTCAACAATGATATGAGTTATTATTATGGTAAAGCTCTTTATTTTGAAGTTGGCATGGTGTTTTTTCAAGT
>NW_025818610.1:0-1051 GCF_002878395.1 Capsicum annuum
CTTTCATGTTAACCCTCCTATCCTTTCCGATTCAAATAAATGAAATTCAAGTTTTCTAGTAAATTTACCTTTTCTTCCCTCTTTTAATTTTTTCTTTTATCTTATTTCAGTTATGTTAATACTGGCTCCAATAACATGGCATGTACGTGGAGTTCACATTTAGACCCTAAAAAGTTGTCTAATCTCGAATCAGCAAACCAAATGGTAGATGAATACGATGAAGGTGAAGCTGACAAGGAAGTCAAAAAAGAATTGGATCAATTTGAGGATAAGCCCAAACCCAATTTAAATGACACCGAGATAATAAATTTGGGAACTGGTGAGGAGGTTAGAGAAATAAAAATAAGTATGCATGCGGATCAGAATATCAGGAATGATATTGTTCAGATTTTGATCGAGTATAAGGATGTTTTTGCTTGGTCTTATGATGATACGCCGGGTCTAAGCACGGATTTGGTGGTCCACAAACTGCCTACATACCCTGATTTCTCACAGGTCCAGCAAAAGCAAAGAAAGTTTAAAACTGACGTGAGCGATAAAATCAAAGAGGAAATCATGAAGCAATTGAACGCGAACGTGATCAGAGTCGCTCAGTACACCACATGGTTGGCTAATGTGGTGCCCGTACCGAAGAAAGATGATAAAATCAGAGTTTGTGTTGACTATAGGGATTTGAACAAAGCAAGCCCTAAAGATAACTTTCCGCTACCCGATATTCATATCCTTGTTGATAATTGTGCTAAACATGAGATCCAATCTTTCGTGGATTGTTATGCCGGATATCACCAGATCCTGATGGATGAAACAGATGCAGAATTGACTACTTTCACCACCCCGTGGGGTACTTATTGATATAAGGTCATGCCTTTTGGTTTAAAGAATGCGGGAGCTACGTACATGAGAGCTATGACTACTATTTTTCATGACATGATGCACAAGGAAGTAGAAGTATATGTTGATGATGTCATTATCAAGTCCAATACATGAGTCGATCATGTATATGGCTTGAGGAAATTCTTCGAAAGATTGCGAAAGTATAATCTTAAGCTCA
>NW_025818611.1:0-1570 GCF_002878395.1 Capsicum annuum
GGCCCTAGCCATGCAGATGTGCAGTTCGTCGGGCCAAATATCAAGCTCACTAACTGGGAAGCCACTCTTCTCCCCACAAGGAAGGAGTCTTGGTAGATTATTTTGTTGTTTCGTTTTTCTTTCTTTTGTATTTTGGACTATTCTCAGGGTCGTAGTCCACATAGTTTAGTTGCTCTGCTTTATGTTAACCCTCCTATCCTTTCCGATTTAAATAAATGAAATTCACGTTTTCTAGTAAATTTATCTTCTTTTCCCTCTTTTAATTTTTATTTTTATCTTATTTCAGTCATGTTAATACTGGCTTCAATAACATGGCATGTACGTGGAGTTCACATTTAGACCCTAAAAAGTTGTCTAATCTCGAATCAGCAAACCAAACGGTAGATGAATACGATGAAGGTGAAGCTGATAAGGAAGTCAAAAAAGCATTGGATCAATTTGAGGATAAGCCCAAACCCAATTTAAATAACACCGAGATAATAAATTTGGGAACTGGTGAGGAGGTTAGAGAAATAAAAATAAGTATTCATGCGAATCAGAATATCAGGAATGATATTGTTCAGATTTTAATCGAGTATAAAGATGTTTTTGCTTGGTCTTATGATGATACGCCGGGTCTAAGCACGGATTTGGTGGTCCACAAACTGCCTACATACCCCAATTTTTCACCGGTCCAGCAAAAGCAAAGAAAGTTTAAAACTGACATGAGCTATAAAATCAAAGAGGAAATTACGAAGCAATTGAATGCGAACGTGATCAGGGTCGCTCAGTACACCACATGGTTGGCTAATGTAGTGCCCGTACCAAAGAAAGATGGCAAAATCAGAGTTTGTGTTGACTATAGGGATTTGAACAAAGCAAGCCCTAAAGATAACTTTCCGCTATCCAATATTCATATGCTTGTTGATAATTGTGCCAAACATGAGATCCAATCTTTCGTGGATTGTTGTGCCGGATATCACCAGATCCTGATGGATGAAATAGATGCAGAAAAGACTGCTTTCACCACCCCGTGGGGTACTTATTGCAATAGGTTCATGCCATTTGGTTTAAAGAATGCGGGAGCTATGTACATGAGAGCTATGACTACTATTTTTCATGACATGATGCACAAGGAAGTAGAAGTATATGTTGATGATGTCATTATCAAGTCCAAGACACGAGTCGATCATGTATATGACTTGAGGAAATTCTTCAAAAGATTGCGAAAGTATAATCTTAAGCTCAATCCAGCCAAGTGTGCATTTGGCGTTCCATCCGGGAAACTCTTGGGTTTCATAATTAGCCGCAGAGGCATTGAATTGGACCCCGCCAAGGTAAAATCTATTCGAGAATTGCCGCCTCCGAAGAATAAAACTGAGGTCATAAGTTTTCTTGGAAGGCTGAATTATATAAGCAGATTCATCGCTCAGCTCAGCACTACATGTGAACCGATATTTAAGTTGCTAAAAAAGGATGCTGCTGTCCAATGGACAGACGAATGTCAAGAATCATTCGATAAGATTAAAGAATATTTGGCAAATCCTCCTGTGTTGGTCCCACCGGAACCTGGTAGGCCTTTATTTCTATA
>NW_025818612.1:0-1280 GCF_002878395.1 Capsicum annuum
TGTGGTGGTTGTTGAAGACTAGCTTCTTGAAGAGCTCTCCGACAGGTGCATTGCATCAGCTTGATATTTGTTGGAAACTAAGTATTCGGTACGGGAGTAAATAAGTGCAGAAACTAAAAACAAAATTGTAGGAAATTGTTTTGTTGTGTATTTTCATTTTTGTGGTAATACATGTGTAGTGGAAGTACGTTGAAGCTGAGGTCGACAATAGTCAATACTCGAAAGATTAACAGAAAACAGTTTGTTGTGGAGTGAACTTCAGATAACGGTGCATCGGAAAGGATCAAACATTCATCAAGACAAAGTGAAATGGACATTTTCTACTCATGTTTAGAGTTTGTAAAAAATATGCTTGTTATACTGCTTGTTCAGACATACAGTATTTTCTTACTTGATGTTGCTGCATTCGAATTTGGAAAATAAATTACACGGCTGACTTGTTAATGTAGGATATCATATCATGTGCTATGTCGGAAATGCACTCCTATCAATGTACCGTGAGTGTGAAGTATTGACGAGGCATATGACGCGTTAGAGGAAATAGTGGAGAAGGATGTTGTCACTTGGGTAGCTCACTGTCTCAATCAATTTTCAGTTCTAAACAAAAGAAGTTTGATCTTTCAAGTTGTGTTTGTTAATTTTTCCAATTGTAAGATGATATATGTGGAAAGTGAGGTCCCACTAAATTCTTGTTTTCTTTAACTTTAGCTTTAAAAATCCAATTTTTACTCGAGAAATCACAGTAATATGAACAATGAGTTGTCGAAGAAAACTGGTTTACCCAACCAAAAAGAATAAATTGCTCTCTATGGTTTAAAATAATTTTGATATTGTAAAAATAAAAGGCTGAAAGTTTAAATTTTTATTGAAGTGATAAGGCTTTCACTTTAAAAAAACAAATACTAAAATAGAAGTATTAATATATTTAAAATCAAGTGGGTCCAATAAAGGTAAAAAGGTAATTGTGCCTTTGAAAAATTTCCAAATAAGGAAAGACGACATTTATTTTGGGACGGGCGAAACATAATTTGGGTCGGAGGTAGTAACAAATTTTGGAAATGCATCCATTTAGGCTTATTGGGTTTCCTTTCAAATTGTTCTTACATTTCAACCATTTTTCATTTTGTGCTTGTAATGTTCTACTTCAAACAGATATTCACGAGGGGATTGTTCTTAATATTCATAAATGCAAAAGCCCAAGTACAATAAGTCGAATCAGATGCGGAATCAATGATTTGTACAAAATACTTTGCTTGAAATTATTGAGTCAAGAGTTATCA
>NW_025818613.1:0-1553 GCF_002878395.1 Capsicum annuum
TTGATTAGGACTATTAGAAGATTTACAAAGGAGAAGGTACAAATGGCCTCTGAAGTTTCAAGCATGCTACGGAATCAAGTTGCTGAAAGGGCTTCTGCTAAGGAAGAAGCCAGCATATTACAGGCAGAACTAGATTCACGGACACGAAGATTGGAGACAGAAAAGAATGAGTTACAATCAGTAATGGAAAAGGAGTTGGATAGAAGATCCAGCAATTGGTCTCTAAAACTTGAGAAATACCAAATTGAACAACATAGACTCCGTGAAAGGGCGAGGGAGCTTGCAGAGCAGAATGTCTCTCTACAAAGGAAAGTCTCTTCATTTAATGAGAAGGAAGTAGATAATAGAAACAAGATGTCATTTTCGGAAAAATACCTTGAAGATTTGTCTAAGAGAATAGAGCAAGTGTCAAAGGAAAATCAAAATCTAAGGCAGCAGCTCACTCAGTTACAAGCGGAATATCGAGTAGCTCAAGATAATAGAGATTATGTCTGGGAAAACTATCAGGAAAAGGTTAAAGAGCTTAAATCGAAGACTTTGCAGGCAGCTGTGCTAAGGGAGAAGCTCCATTCCAAGGAGATGGACACAAAGCAACTTCAGGATGATCTAGCCGCAACAGTTAGAGGTAACGACATTCTCAAATGTGAAGCGCAAAATGCATTGGACGCTCTTTTTTGTGCCACACCCAAGTTGAAATATGTCGAGCTTCAGGTAAGCAGGCAATGTTAAAATCTCCTTGCAACGGAATAGTTTTTATTTTTCAACTTTGGATACCTCATCTTCATATATGATAGCCTGTTCGCATGTTACTCTCTCTGCATTAGCTTTCTACTTCTGTTTGATTTTAGGTTCATCTTTGTTCCATCTGAAGTTCACGGTTTTCTTTATGAACTTGTATACATGAGTTGCTGGCATATGGTAGTCTTCTGCGACATGTCTGATCGCCTTAATGTGTAATGAACATGATAAACTTTGTGATGTCCTCAAACCCATTAATCTAATTGTGCTCTGATGTGGTAAAGTTACTCGAAGGGGTTTCAGTAAGTTTACTCGTTCATCTGACTTAATTCTTGGACAAGCTCACGAGTTATCTACTGTGAATTTTAACAATTAAAAAGGATTCATGATTTGGTTGAACTTCTAGGCTATGAGTTTTTTTTTTGAATTTCTGATGAAATATTATTGGTGATCTTTGTGTCTTTCTTATTTTTCATGGTTTACGGTTGATTCTGGCAGGTTCTAAAAAAGGATGAAAATATCAACCAGCTCACAAATGATTTGCAAGAATGCATGAAGGAACTTGGTGTTGTGAAGGAGATACTACCAAAAGTGTTTCAGGAGAAAGATTTCATGTGGGAGGAAGTTAAGAGCTACAGTGAGATGAACATGCTGTTGAATTATGAGATCAACATGTTGAAAAAGAAGGTAGATACCCTCGACGAAGACATTCTTATGAAAGAGGGTCAAATCATAATCTTGAAAGACTGGATAGGCAAACTTTTCGACCTTCTTGCAAGTCCTGATTCTCTGTTGGAGTGATGGATGCTAAATGG
>NW_025818614.1:0-1405 GCF_002878395.1 Capsicum annuum
ATGTATGATAAAGTTACCTCAAAAATATTTTTCTCTTATCAAAAATACGATATGAAATCCTTCTCCATCGACAGGCTAATAGTACTAGTGATATCTCTATTCGAAGTAAAAGAAAATAATATTTTTAATAAAATAGCATGAAAATAGATCGAAGTGTCTTAGTAGACACAAGAAAAAAACTATGATAAAATTACCTCAAAAATATTTTTCTCCCATCATAAATACGATAAAGAAACACTCTTCAATCGAAAGGCTAAAAATAAAAATATAATATACTTCCTAGAACTCAAACTCAAAATATCTATTAAAAATAAGTTCACTTATGCCTTTTTTCATTTGAAAAATGGGAAATGTCAATTTGAACCACATCACAAAATCACTAAAGTCAACTTCTTTTATAAAAATTGTATGTTAGTGGCTTCCCCCACTAAAATAAAGGAAGATTCTTCACCATTAATTCCATGTACCAACTATATATTAAGCTTTTTTCTATCCTTTCATCTATTTCTTTTTTTAATTAACTCATCCAACCTGTCTTTCTTATCACATAAAATGTCACTATAGATAAGATTGGCCTATTACATCAGCTAAACATATGTTTATTTAAATGATTTCATCTAAATAAATTTATTAATTTAGCAATTAGCACTACATTATTAGCTAAACATGAATTCATGATAATTATATATATGTATAATCTATAATATTAAATTAAGATGAGCTTAAATAAAGTAATTATATACAGTAAAAAAAATTTAGTATAATGGAGTTTAATTTACTTAGAGTTTAGGCCTATTTCCTGTCTTCTAAACTCATTGAAAAATGTAGACGAATTTTGACAAATAAAGTATATATATCATTAAATTAATCTTCAAATAAATACCCTAGTTAAATGAAATGATTATTTACAAATTATTCTTTAAAAATAGGGATAGTTGACTGTAAATCGTGTAATTTATTAACTAAAAATGAAAAATAGGGGGAAATAGAAAAAAGTTCCAACGATTTTATTGAAATTTAAACAATTTACTTATTTTGAATAATGTAAAAAGATTTAGAAAATCACTCAGTATGTATTAGAGAAAGTATTAAATAAGCATGTTACAAAATAGGTCCAGTTACATGTATTCTTATCCAAAATGAAATCAATCAATATATAATAATAAAGGAGAAACATAAAGTAGGTGCTGTGGCACCTCTCTATGACCTTCATTGTTAATTATCTTTAATCTCATTTTTTTGAGATTTTTATTCAAGTTTTTATGCAAAATATATTAACTAAATGACTTAATCTCAAAATAAATGCATTAGAACCCATAGATGAATAGTCAAGTTGATCTTCATTGCATTATCAACTAAAAATAAATGCTAATCAGTGTGACTTTTCACATATTTTTCTTTACGG
>NW_025818615.1:0-1388 GCF_002878395.1 Capsicum annuum
ACAACAATGGCAGCAAGCAAAAGAACGAAAGACGAACAATACCAGACAGCAAACGATCCGCGCAGTAGGTGCCTGCTACAAAATCTTCAACCAACAAATCAAAGGACATTGATCAAACTAGCTTTGATACCATGTTAATAGAACTTTATTGAAAGAAAGAAAGGCTAAGGTTTACAATATAATCTGAAAAGCATGAAAAAACTAACTAAAACAAAAGTAGGCTATATATATACATAGCCAATAACCTAAAGGTCCATAAACTAAAGGCCCAATAACATGTGGGCTAACACCTATATATATACTCTTCACATATATTATGAAGAGTTAACTAATCAAATCTTTGTAATCCAATTGGATTCTACTTTCTCTCACCCTATACCGAATTCAACTTGAAGAAATGAAAGACAAAACATATTAAGTTTTGTTTTATATATATCTACTGTCACAAATAGAAATTCCAAACTAAGTTTTTTGTTTTAGATATAAAACAAAACATAGTAGCATTTGCTTTTCTAATAGAAATTGTAAACTAAGCTTTTTTGTTTTATATATAAAACAAAACTTAGCATTCTTTGCTTTTCATTGCTTCAAGTTGAATTAGATATAGAGTGAGAGAAAGTAGAATATAAAATGGATTACAAAAATTTGATTAGTCAACTCTTCACAATATATGTGAAGAGTATATATATGGGCATTATATTTTAGGTGCTATATTATATTTTAAGTGTTACAGTCTAGGCATTATATTTCAGGTATTAAGATTTTTGTCTGTTTCTTTTTTATGTTATTTTTTAAAAAATAATAAAAAAATAAAGGCATGATAGTACACTCCACTCATAGACCTTGCACACCAATTCTTCTTTCATTTTTCATTTCTTTTGGGTCAGAAACACGTCAAGTGAATGAGCAGCTCCCTTAAAGTCATCAAATTTGTAACATCAATTTCCTCTCTGTCCTCTTCTCAATAACATAATTCAATTTCCTTAGAGCAAAAAAAACCCGACCTCATCTTTCTCTTAATACTCACCTCACTCTCATATCAATCCTAGCGTAAGGTGTATGATTTATCATCTCAAATTAAATTTAGCATAATGTCCAAGAAAATAAAATTCAAAATAAATTATAAAGATTCAAAATCGTATTTTATTCAATATATTCAACTCTTTTCTCCTTCAAGGCATTACATTTCTTGTATATCCTTTTTAGGTTATATTTTATAATGCTTTTCTAGTGAATTTAATGATGAATTTTGTATTTGTTCATAAAGTTCTCATTTTTAGTTCTATAAAATTCACGTGATATATAGATAAAGAGAAAAAACTTAAGGTCTAGATAGCGGCGGACTCAAAATTTTGAGTTCGTGGGTGCTCAATTTTTTTAAAAAAGGT
>NW_025818616.1:0-1025 GCF_002878395.1 Capsicum annuum
ATAACCTTATATTATTAAATAACCTTATAACCTTAACGACCACCGTTTAACCTTATAACCAACGTTAAGTAAACAACCTTATATTAGTAAACAACCTTATAACCTTAACGACCACCATTTAACCTTATAACCTTATATTAGTAAACATCCTTATAACTTTAACGGCCACCGTTTAACCTTATAACCTTATATTAGTAAACAACCTTATAACTGAAACGGCCACTGTTTAACCTAATAACCTTATAACGTTATAACCTTAACGGTCACCGTTTAAACTTATAACCTTATAACCTTAAAGGCCAATGTTTAACAGTATAACCACCTTTAAGTAAACAAACTTATATTAGTAAACAATCTTATAATCTTAACGACCACCGTTTAACCTATAACCTGATATTAGTAAACAGCCGTATAACCTTAACATCCTCCGTTTAACCTTATAACCTTAGAGACCACCGTTAAACCTTATAACCACCGTTAAGTAAACAACCTTATAACCTTAACAGCCACCGCTTAACCTTATAACCTTATACTAGTAAACAACCTTATAACCTTAACAACCACCGTTTAACCTTATAACCAGCGTTAAGTAAACAACATTATATTAGTAAATAACCTCATAACCTTAACAGCCACCGTTTAACCTTATAACCTTATATTAGTAAACAAGCTTATAACGTTAATGGCCACCGTTTAACCTTATAACCTTATAACCTTAACGACCACCGTTTAACCTTATAACCACCGTTAAGTAAACAACCTTATATTAGTAAACAACCTTATAACCTTAACGACCACTGTTTAAACCTATAACCTTATATTAGTAAACAACTTTATAATCTTATAACCTTAATCTCTGCCAAGTATCTCATATCGTAGAATGTAGATCATTATAAATCACAATAATTAACAAGTTAAAATACTTTTTCAAAAATAGGTAAAAGTTCTATTCAACTCTCAAAATTTTATCGGTGCAACATAAATTATGACAAAATAAAAAATTATCTTAATTAATTGCAACTAAA
>NW_025818617.1:0-1037 GCF_002878395.1 Capsicum annuum
TTTGTATTGATAGTATCTTTTAACAATATTTGTAGAGAAGATCTTTGGTTAAGTGGTAGAAGTGTCTTCTGTATTGACCCTTGGTTCATTTCTCTTGATATTGTAGTCAATTCATCCCCCGTTGATGTCTTGCATTATTTGGTACAAATCAACCTTGATTGTAACATTTCCAAGTTGAACGTCCTAGCCTTCGTTGATTTTTGAAACGTTCTTCAAAATTTTGCCCCAGTCTCTTGGAGAGACTTTCTCAATGATTCTTCGCTGCGTATCTTGGGATAGTCTTGATGGATCGTGTCGGGTTTTCTGGATGCCATCTCTTTCAAGTTTCGCTCGTCGTTAGGAAAAAAAATAGAATTTTGTATTATAAAGGACCGAGCCTTATATAGGCTGCCTACGTATCCCGCCAAGGGAAATCAGGTCACACATAGTTCCAACTACAAAAGGGGAAATGATTCTACTTAAGTACGACCGAACCCGATGAGGGTAGCCTACGTATCTCACCATGAGAAATCAGGTTAGAACGTAGTTCTGATACATGATAATTAGAGGAGATCCTATGCGTTCAAATATAGGACTCTATTTATTGTCTCTAAGTCGATCAACTTGGATTCGTCTATATCGTATTCCCTCTAAAGTTAGTGCTTCTCTGTAGAGTGGCTTATATAAAGGCCTTGCCGGCTCGACATAAAGGATGGTGTCCCTCATGTCATATACACTCCTCTATTTTCATGACTAGGCATTGGATCAATATTTGCATTTGGTAGCACTTCGATACATTGGGTTACCCCAGCCTTGGTCAAGCACTCAATTCTATGCCTTAACCTATGACAATCTTCAGTGTTGTGCCCCTGAACTCCAGAGTGAAAAGCACATCGCTTTCTTTCGTTAAACCATTTAGGTAATGGGTTAGGAATCTTCCCAAGCTCGGGTTGCAGCAAATTTGCACCTCTCAATCTTTCAAACAAATGTGTCAACGGTTCAACAAACTGCGTGTGGCTTCGACTGTGCTTACCCTTCGAATTTTGTCTAAGTGCAAA
>NW_025818618.1:0-1021 GCF_002878395.1 Capsicum annuum
GAGATTAGATAACTTTTTAGGGTCTAAATATGAACTCCACGTACATGCCATGTTATTGGAGCCAGTATTAACATAACTGAAATAAGATAAAAATAAAAATTAAAAGAGGGAAGAAAAGATAAATTTACTAGAAAACTTGAATTTCATTTAGTTGAATCGGAAAGGATAGGAGGGTTAACATAAAAGCAGAGCAACTAAACTATGTGGACTACAACCCTGAGAATAGTCCAAATACAAAAGAAAGAAAAACGAAACAACAAAATAAACTACCAAGACTCCTTCCTTGTGGGGAGAAAAGTGGCTTCCCAGTTAGTGAGCTTGATATTTGGCCCGACGAACTGCACATCTGCATGGCTAAGGCCTTCACCCATCTGAACCATGTTTATTTCATGAAACATTTCCTTGAGACCTTGACATATTTCATCCACATCCTTGTTAGCATATGGGTATTGATTTTCTTCCTTTTGAGCTTTCGTGAAAGATTGGCTAATGTGTGGAACCGGACTTGTTAATTTCCAATCCTTCTTCTTCTGCTCTTTTGCCTATTTTCTATCTGCCGTGGTAGGCTTAAAGCCTAAGCCAAAGGAGTTACGGCAACCACATGGATCTACAGGGTTTATAATTCCTTGCAGCAAAACCCCTAATCCTTTTCCCGGTTCATAACCATTTTGTAGCATTTGGCTGGCCACCATGATTGAAGTAGAAGAGAGATGAGGCCCCGGAATCAACGTACCTTCCACGACTTGATCAGCTGTCACAATTTCAAAGGCTTGATATATGGAAGATTCACAACCCCCCTTTGTTTCGATACAGGGTACAGAAGGATCTCGATGTATAGGAAGGTCATTCTCTCCATGTACAATGATTTCCTAATTGTCGTGTTCAAACTTAACTACTTGATGCAAAGTAGAAGGTATGGCTCTGGCCGTGTGGATCCATGGTCTTCCTAAAAGTAGGTTGTAGGAAGTATCCATGTCTATTACTTGAAAGGTGATCGTAAACTCAACTGGTCCAATAACCA
>NW_025818619.1:0-1408 GCF_002878395.1 Capsicum annuum
TGCAGGGATAATAATGATATTTGAGCCGGGGTTTTCCTCAATTGATCGACAATGGAATAGTCTTGGGTTTTCATTTTCTTCAGAAATTCCTCAGCCTCTTCATTTGTGACTGGTTTTTTTATTGGCCCTTGACTATCTTTAAACTGTTTTGGTCTCCTTAATTCTTCTAGAACATAGCATCCTCTCGATCGAGTCAAACCCCCTGTTTTGTTTGTTTCTTCCATGACCTGTTTTCCTTTGTACATCACTGTGGTTTTGTTGTAGTTCCATGGGATGGTTTTCAAGCTTGTCACTGGGAGCTGTGCTGCGTGTCTTATGACAATTGGTTCTGTTATCTTTCTCATGTTGTTGTGCTGTTGGTCGAACCATGCGGGACCACTCGAAACATATAGTTTTGGCCCATCTTATGCTATTCCCTTTAGCTTTGCAGGAACATACAATACCATCTTTTCTGAATCTCGGGGTTTTATAATGGAACTCGCTCCTTTCACGATCAGTGATTCTCTTTGCATATACTTCAGTGCTTCACTCGGGTTTTCCTTCAAGGCGCCTATTTCTATCATTACTTGGCTTGTTGGCCTGCAGTCTCTATCGTTAAAAATCATCCCCACGACGTGTGTGTTACTGTGATTAGGAAGTGGATTGTCGGTGATATTCGGTGCTTTTTCTTTTTGTATTACTATTGCCTTGCTTTCGATTAACTTTTCAATGGCTCTCTTCAGACTCCAACAGTTTTCGGTACTGTGAACTTGGACATTAGAATGGTACTCACACCTTACATTAGGATCAAACCAACTTGCATTTGGATCCACTTTGAAAGGCAAAACAGGTTCAATCCATCCTAATTTGACCAATCTCCTCAACAGGCTCGTATATGATTCTCGAATTAGGATGAAGTTTTCCTTTGGCCTCTGTTCTCTTGTATAGTCTGCCGTAACATACGGATTATGAGGGTCTTGTAAATTTGGCTGCCGCGGACGAAAACCTTGTGGCGCAGGTGCCCGCCATTGTGGACGCTAAGGAGGTCGGGCATACGCTTGAGCATTAAGAACAGCAGGTTGAGGGTGACCTTAGGATTCTTCTCAAAAGAGGTGATATATATGTCTACTTTCCGACCCTTCATCGTCTTAATGGGTCTCCGAGGTGTTCAACCCTACGTGCCACTAAGAGTCATACGACAATTCGGTCGACGTCAGCATATACCACCAGTCGAGGATATGAAAGAGTTCATGTACGAATTCCTTCCTGACATCTCTCTAAGGAAGACTGAGATACTTAAGATCTAGGGAGGATGTGTACTTTCGGGTTTCGATCACATGGTGGAAGACCGCGACAAGGGCGAGGTAGACTATTGGTATCTGCCATGGTTTCATGACCAGCCTCCTCCTAAAGCTATGCCAGAAAGGTC
>NW_025818620.1:0-1015 GCF_002878395.1 Capsicum annuum
CTTCCGCACAAGACCACGTAATCTCCGACACTCTGCTTCCAATTTTGCAACTTTCTTCACTCCCTCCAGGTGTTGCTTGTTTGCAACTTCTGCAGACCGTACGCTCATATTTTTCTTCTCAATAAGAATTTCTAGTTCCTTTGAGTTAATTTGGAGTTCATATTTCAGAGAATCTATTTCCCTTTCACATGACTCGATATTGCTCTTCAACATCTCAATTTCTGCTTCAGCTTGGGCTTTTTCTTCACTGAGCTGTATCATCATGCTAGAATGCTCCTGCAAAGACCTTGAGAGTGCAGAATTTTCCGCTGCAGACCTGAGTAACTGTTGGTCCAGGTTACCTAATTTTGCTTCAAACTCATGCTTCATTTTGTCAAAATGCTTGGTTTTATTCTGAATCACATCATGCAGCTTCTGTTCATGTTCTTCTTTCAAATTTCGTATCTGCCGCATGCACTCCTTCAGTGCACCATCCAGATGTCATTTCAGTGCACCATCCAGATGTGATACCCTGTCTTCAGCAGTAAGCTTCAAAAGAGTAACGGATTCCAAATGATTTTTCAGTTTCGCGGCTTCTAACTCAGCCTTCTCCCAACCTGTACAGAGAGATATGAATAAAAGTATTTAGTACCATGTTGCAAAACACTTGTTGCAAGAAAAACACAAGTCAATAAGGAACATCACCTGAGACGGCTTCTTCAGCAACTTCAGCGTATTGTTTTAGCAGGTTTTCCTTATTAGTCATTTCTGACTGTGCAGCAGCCAACTTTTCATTCAAATCCTTGACTTCATCCTCTAAGCCACTCACTTGTTTCTCTAGAGACTTAACTTGATCCTCCAGTCCAGTCAAATTTGAATAAGATTCAACGGAAATTTGCACATATTAAGGTTTCTTGATTTCCTGTTTACCCTGAAATATAATGGAAACCAAAACATAAATCACCAAGACGAGACAAATTGAATGAAGCTCTCTCACAACGTATTATTGTAAAAAAAAAAAATCGATGAACTACCA
>NW_025818621.1:0-1363 GCF_002878395.1 Capsicum annuum
ATTTGGCTCAAAAATGGCCCATTCATGTCGTTTTGCTTGTTTGACCACTCAAACGGCCCCAACGACTCACACTCACTCGCTCCTCAACCTGTCTGGGAGACCCCAATTAATTTTTGGCCTAAAACACATCCGAGCCCACCCCATAAATTGTGGGCTATATCACACTGATTTGGCTCAAAAATGGCTTCTTTGTGTCGTTTCGCCTGCTTGACCACCCAAACTGTCTCACCGACCCCGTCGGCCTACACTTACCCGCTACTCACTCTGCCTACGAGCCCCCAATAGATTTTTGGCCCAAAACATCTTCAGGCCTCTGGCCAACCTTAGAATCGTGGGCTATTGCACATCAATTTGGCTCAAAAATCATCTGTTCACGCTATTTCTCCTGTTTGACCACCCAAACGGCCCTGCAAACCCCTACGGCCCATACTCCCCCACTTCTCAACCTGATTGAGATCCCTCGGTCAATTCTTGGCCCAAAATATGCTCGGACCCTGGCCCACCCTAGAAATCATGGGTTATAGCACACCAATATGGCTCGAAAATGACCCATTTATGTCGTTTCACCCATCTGACCACCCAAATGGCCTCGCCGACCCCATTGGCCCACACTTCTTTGCTCATCAGCCTGCCTAGGAGCCTTCAGCTGATTATTGACCCAAAACACAATCGAAACCCGAGCCCAACCCAAAACCGTGGGCTATAGCACATTGATTTGACTCAAAAATAATCCATTCAATCCATTTCACCTGTTTGAGCGCCCAAACAGCCCCGCCGATCCTGATGACTCACTTTCATCCCAGTGTGTTCCGTTTAAATTTTCGTGGCCATTTGGATGGACAAATGGGCGAAACGGCACGAACTGAGCGTTTTCAGGCCAAATTGGTGTGCTATAGCCCATAGTTTCGGGGATGAGCTAGAGGTTTGGGTGTGCTGTAGGCTGAAAATCTACTGTTCCATGCCTAGGAGGTTGGGGATTAATCCCAATATGGTCAGTTTAAATTTTTATTTCCATTTAAGTTGACAAATAGGAGAAACGGTGCGAACAGGGCATTTTTAGGCCAAATCAGTGTGCTATAGCCCATGATTTTAAGGGTGGACCCAGGGTCCGGGCATTTTGTGGGCAAAAAATTGACTGAAACATGCCAGGGAGGTTGGGGATCATTTCAGTATGGTCTATTTAAATTTTCGTGGCCATTTGGGTGGTTAAACAGGTGAAATTTTGCGAATGGAGCATTTTTGTGCCAAATCAGTGTGTTATAGCCCACGATTTCGAGGGTGGGCTTGGGTCCGGGCGTGCTATAGGTCAAAAATTGATCGGGGCATGCTAGGTAGGTTGGGGATCTTTCCATTGTGGTCCGTT
>NW_025818622.1:0-1517 GCF_002878395.1 Capsicum annuum
CAGTGTGATTGCGAAACCAATCCTGAAAATAATGATAAATGTTATGTCTAAAGAATTAAAGAAATCCAAACAACAAAATTTCTTATAAAACAAAAGATTTTACCCTCAGGCGACCAACAAAAATATGAATGACAGAAGCACCAGCTTGAGCAGCAGCAGCAGCGTGACAAAAGCTAAGAAGTGGAGACAAAAGTTTCTAATAGACTTAGGTTAGAAAAGCAAATTTCAAGCATTCACTCGAAAGATATATTGCATTTGGACTTTGAATGGAATTGGAAGTGCCAAGGTTTTGATCGTTTTTACTGTTGTTCTTAGCTTTGGATCTAGTGGCAGCTGCAAATGAAAAGGTGTTAGTGCCTGTTGACCCCGTTAGAGAAAAAAGCTGCTAAGCAACCTCTGGTGCGACTTGTAGGGGATTGAATTTCACTTTCATCAATTGCTGAATCAGTTAACTCACTTGAAGCATGAGAATTTGATTCCGACTCAGCACATGCTGGTTCTGAAGGGGAACATTCTGTTTCCGCTTCCGTTGATGGATCAGTGAATTCAGAATCTGTTACGTGATCAAGAAAATGAAGTTACAGAACATTCAAGAGAACCAAATAATGCATTGTTGCCTACCCCTTCCCATCATAGATCATCAGAAATGCAGCAGATACAACAATCTGCACCATGTTTGCACATTGACTTTGTAAGTTTTCTCAATCCATTTTGCATCTAGCCTCTTTATATATTTCCAGCTTTCTCGCCAAATGACTTGAGATCCTTCTTATCAGTATCTACATCTTAAGTGTACCAAATTCTGAAAACCCCCATTATATGGATTTTTAAAAAGAATAGTAGTGAAGGATCAACTATCGATATAAGGTACTACGACATTATGTCTTGTAACAGCTGCTACCTCCTCTACATTGTTTTTAAATTCTTTTGCGGGAATTAAAACATAAATGGACCATATAACTAATTGAGACAAGCATGAAGCTCTGATGCCCTCCGTCATAAAAGTTTCAAAATGAGAACCTTGTAAATAAAACATGAAATAGTAATAGCTGAATGAACAGGTAATTGACTTTCGGAAAATTACCTTCTGTAATTTCAGATTCATCAATTTCGTCTTCTTCTTCTTTTTGAGCCACCGTGATGCTCTCCATGTTGTCCACTTTCTATTAATGGCTTTGAGCATTTTTGGCAGTAAGTTCTTGTTCCTTCCTCTCGATGTGGAACTTATTCAACTATTCCTCAAACTCCTCAATGCATGATTTGAGTTCAGGTTTAGCAAACTTCTTCCCCAAATTGAAGACATTCAAACAGGCAAATAAAGCTTTAACAGTGTGAAATGAATTCCCAGTAACTTCCAAAAACTAGTCTAAGCCTAAAGCCTTGTGATGCCACAACAAATTTTACCTTGTTGATAATAGTTTGAAAATCCTCTATCAGCTTTCTCATGCTTTTATCAGTGTATGATAGCTGAGATAGGCAATAGGATATGTACTCATATAGCCTAATATCTGCATAAA